>NC_061808.1:4747618-5017618 GCF_021462225.1 Girardinichthys multiradiatus
ACAATGGAAAGGATTGACTCCCTTTTAACAGGAAGAAACCTCCAGCAGAACCTGGATCAGTTTAAGCAGCCATGTGCAGCGACCAGCTGGGGGGTTGAGAAGACAGAGCATACACACAAAAAACACTGAAGCACTGATCCAGGAGTACTTTCTGTATCAAAGAGAAAAAATATTCAAGGTCAATGTTTCATCCAACATGTTTTTGTCCTAAAATCCTTATTTGTTTTAGTCAAACCACATTACCTTGGGTAGTTATGGATTCAGCAAAGCATGTTAGAAAAAATTATCTCTTTATTATATAAACTGCTGGTGAAAAGCCTGTCATCAATTTGTAAAACTTGAGTTTTAAACTTTCCTTTGTTGCATATAGGAATACAAACTGGTTAATCTCTTCAATTTAAGGCCCCTTTTAAGACCCAGAAGAATTCACAGTTTAGAGGCCTAATGAATCAATGAATGATTAATCAATGAACTTTGTACTGCCTACAGAGGTGCTGCTACTTCCGACACACTCATTTGTGAGAGGTGTACCGCAACCACTAGATGGCAGCAATATCCTAGTAACAATGGTTCTTGACATTTTTGAGATCAGGGCATAATGTGGAGCTTTTTTAGGATTCTTTTAGACTACATAATTGTGTCAGGTTGTTTTTTTTTTTTTCTTTTGCAGCACTAATGGCCTTTATTTATCCAGCATTTTATTTTGAAAGTAGGCACGCAGGAAACAAGCATGAGAAAGGGGGAAGACATCTAGCAATTGTCACCCGAGCTGGGACACGAACCCAGGGCAGCCCATCAAGGACAAAGTTCACAGGTCGCACGCTAAACCCTCTGCACCATCAGCATCATGCCGAGAAAGATTCACTTTAAGTTTTGTTTTTCCAATATTAACAGTTGTTTGATAATCTGAAAAGTGTGACAAAAAAGCAAAGCAAAGAAAATTTGTAAGGTGGTGAATTTTCACAACCTTTTATGTGATAATAGCTCAGGGTTGCTGACCATCCTTTAAAATACAGGATCAGATTTTACTTTGCATTAAACAGAGGTTTTGCATATTAAATCTATATAGAATCCACTTTGTTCTGTATTTTTAAGTCATTGTAAATACCTGCACAGAGATATGAAAAGCACAAACTCCACATTTTGACATTTTTTCAAGAATTAATGTTTAGAATCCTGGAATTTGTTTTACCAGGGTAACAGGAATCCCAGGGAATCTTATACTTTATTTTTTCATTGCCAAGGAACATTTATTTAAATCAGCCTAACGTGTAAATTGTGAGGAAAACTGCAATACACCTTCATTCCAGCAGATGGCATACCTCCTTTACTCCGTTTTAAAGTTGATAATTGTTTTGTTTCAACGGATGAATAATAGATGATGAGTAGCTTTAGAGTTGTACAGTTCATTAATTCCTTCCTGTATTTCTTAAGTTGCACTGGATCCATAAGCATAAAAAGTTAAAATCATTATTTTACATTTTATTCTCTAGTAACCTGCATCTGGCCAGAGTTGTTGCTTGATAACTGGATGATGTATTTACAATAACTACTAAACACTAATTAACACAGTTATGTTTATTATCATCAGATAAACTCATATCAGATAACTAAAGAACATGTTCATCATCAGCACTGCATTAAAATATTTGTCTTACAGAACTGTGGCAAAATAGTTTATAATTAATGCCAACAATAACTTAAAATGTCACAAATTTCTGCCGAAAAATATTCAGTTTTATTTTCTGGTACTTGCGGTTATTCGCCACATCCCTACTAAACGCTTTATATTCACTTTGTGCCGCAACAAACAGATAACAGGAAGCGGAAAATCCCAGAGTGCTGGGCTGAGATTAGGCAGCGGTTAATGGGGAAGTCCCAGTCCAATCGCACGGTTAGCTTAGCCTAGAAGGAAAACATGCAAACTCCATGCAGAAAGAGTTCCGACTGATATTCGAAACCCAGGACCAACAGTGCTAAATACTGCAACCTGATGGTGCCTCTCTGACAAATTAAAATGTGCCAAGGGTTGAACTTGAATGTTACACCATCAAAAATTCTCTGTGAGATCCAGGGGTTGTATGTCTGTGTGCTCTCTTCCTCCCTCTCCTGGTTGCTGCACGGAATTACACAGGGTTCATTGAATCCTCATCAGTCTCAATTCATTTCAGTTTAGTTTATTTATTTAGCGCCAGTTTACATCAAATGTCATCTCAAGGCACTTTAAAAAGTCATTTAAATCTAACCATGCAGATTTCAAGTCAGGTACATACATTCCAATTGATCCTAATAATCAAACAGTGCCATCTGATTCAGCTTATTATTCAAATTGGTTAAAACGGTTTTCTATCTAAGGAAACCCAGCAGATTGCATCGAGTCAGTGACTTGCAGCATTCACTCCTGGTTGAACATGTAACGACAGTGGGCCGTGGGCTTGCATTGACTTTGCAGCAATCCCTCATACTGAGCATGCATGAAGCAACAGTGGAAAATAAAACTCCGTCTCCATCAGTGTCAATCATAGTGGTACCTCTAGTCTTGTTTCCTCCATGACGTAACAAGACTCCCTGCTCAAGCTCACTGGTTTCATAACCTCTCGGATCGCTGCTCCCATGACCGGCAACCTCAAGGCTTCTCTCAGTCGCTCCTGTTACTACCTGCCCACCTTGTCCCTAGACATCAACCATCTGCACGCTAACTTCTCTCACAGACAGACTTCGCTGGTCTCTACCTACTCATCCTGGGTCTGGACCTCACCTTGACTACAGTAAAGACAGTTTCCTCATAGAAATATTTTCACTTATGCTACCTCCACTCCATTCACTTGTTTCCCTTCCTCACTCTCTCTGTTTGTATACCCTGACTGGATTTCTATGGAGCTCCTCCCTGGATTGAGCTCACCTTTGTTCCAGACACAAATAAACATTGAAATATAAATTTTCTCCTGGGTGATCTCTGCCTGTGGGCCAAACCTTTTCCAAAAACTATGATATGGTCAGATACTAGCCTGTAGATGACAAATAATTACATCAAATGGGTTCAATGAAAAAAACAAAAAAACATCCATTTTAAATAAAGGCTTAGATAATGAAGAGGTTAACTTTATATGGTGAACTTATGGAATCATACTTCTCACTGAATAGGGCTAAGATCCTATGGGACTTTCAGTGTTTAGACCAATAAATAAATACAAGCATTATGGTGGTGAAAAAGCAGGAAAGGGGGAACTTGTAATAAATAAAGGAATCCCACAAATAGCAACAATTGTTGTCAAGTGGGGAGGGTGTGCTGCTGACCTCAAATCAGGACGTTGTGGGTTGGTGTGCAGAGTACTTCAAAGACCTCCTCAATCCAACTGGCACATCTTCCACTGAGGAAGCGGAGCCTGGGGACCTTGGGGCGTCCTCTCCAATATCTGGTACAGAGGTAACCGAGGTGATTAAAAAGCTCATCGGTGGTAAAGCCCCGGCGGTGGATGAGATTCGCCCGGAGTACCTTAAGGCTCTGGATGTCATAGGGTTGTGTTGGTTAACGCGACTCTGCAACATCGCATGGACAGTGGGGGCAGATCCAATTTGGAGTAACCAATAAATACATAAATACAACATTCATTGCTACAACACAGCAGTGCTACACACTGCTACACACTGCTCCATCGTGCAGCCTTTGGAACCAGTTTATAAGAATAGCAGAATGCATACCCAGGCTTCTGCCCTTGCCAGCCACCCACAACACTCTGTACCTTTTACTACCTTTCTTGCAGATCCTGGGCTCACGTTTCAGTGGCTTCCTGTCACATTTTCAAGGTGTTGCTCTGACAAACCAAAAGAGACGAAGGGTTAACTTGGCAACAAGCTCAGCCAAGGCCTGTCTGTAGGAGGTTTGTTATGTAATAGACAGGAAATGACTTATAAAAATATATATAACTCCAAATCCAATTTAGAATAATTAAATGAAAACAGCTTCAAACTAATAACAAATACTTTATATATATATATATATATATATATATATATATATATATATATATATACATATGTATAAAAAGCGAAGACGGAAAACTAAGTCACGTGCTTCTGTTCCCACATTCAGAGAGGTTCTGCTCACAAATGAAACTAACGCTTCTCTAACCTCAGACGCACCCACACTTTGTGTTCATTTTATATAAAACTGTATATTTTTGGCACATATTAAAACTAGTGTTACATAAGTGTTACATAAAATACCATAAAATATCCCCAGATGTTAGATTAAACTAAAAGTTAAATTAAAAGTTTCTAAAAGAATTCCTAAGTTCTTGACGTGACAGAAAAACTGAACATGAGGAAGTAACACCTTGCAAACCCTAAGCAGCATGCAACATTTTCAGCTTTAAGAAGAAACCACTTTCAGCCGCTGAATCATTTGTTAACAAACAGAAAGAGAGACAGAGAAGAACAATGATTTAAGACAGAGAGATTAAAATGCATTTACTACTGATACTGATGCTTATATTTACAGGTAAGTTAACTTTTAAGAATAACTTTACAAGATGAATTAATATTTATGCTACACATTCTTCCATTAACTAAAAGGCTTGTTTTGTTGATTCCTGAGATACAATGCTTATATAGATTTTATTTATAATAGGTTGTACTTCATCTCCTCTTAATAAATATTATCATTAGTTACATGTTGAACAAACATTTTAAACATTTTCTGACTTTTTCTCTGAACAGCAGCTGCAAAGCAACATGTTTCCGTCGTCACTGTCAGAGTTGGTGATGAAGTCATTTTGCCTTGTAATAAAGTGACTGAAGGTCGGAATAACTGTGACAGAACCTCTTGGAGCTTCATCAGTTCAACGTCAGCGACGCTGTTTGAAGCTGGGCAGATTCAGATAAATTCAGCAGATAAATCAGACAGACTGAAGGTGACTGTTAACTGTTATCTGGTTATAAAGAAGGTCATCATTAAGGATGTTGGTCAGTACACCTGCAGACAGTTGACATCAGAACCAAACTTTGTTTATTATCTGTCTGTTATTCACAGTGAGTATTTACATGTTTCCTGCGGAAGCTGTTCTGTTAGAACAACATACTGAAACATTAGAATGATGAAGGTAATGTAACATTTGATGTCCATTTCTCATCATCTCCATCTTCACCAGTGACTGAACAGAAGATCAATAATTCAGTTGTCTTTAACTGCTCTGTGGTGGATTATAACCACTTTAGACACACAGTAGAGTGGCTGTATGAGGGGAAAGGTGAAACATCCTCACAGGCAGATCCATCACCACCCAGCCATCGTTCTACTGTGGCACTGACAACTTCCCTTCATCAAAAGTCAGCATTCTTTAGGTCAATAAAGTGTAAAGTTACAAACAACTCCACTGAAGATGTTCAGCTGTTCACCTTCATCCAGGACTCTCCGGTTCAGAATACAGGTGAGAACCTGATGAACTGTTTAAAAATCGTCTAAAGCTGAGAACAGTCGTGTAAGAAATCTCACTGAAGAAGTCCTAAATTTCATGCATTTTTCAGGTTTGTTGCTTGTTCTTATTGTCTTTTCTAAAAAGAGTCACCGGGGCCCCACTCTGGAGCCAGGCCTGGAGGTGGGGCACGCTGGCGTGTGCCTGGTGGTCGGGCTTTCATCCATGGGGCCCGGCCGGGCAAAACCCGAAGAGGAAACGTGGGTCCCTCTTCAGATGGGCTCACCACCTGTGGGAGGGGCCAAAGGGGTCGGGTGCATTGTGGTATGGGTGGCGGCCGAAGGCAGAGACCTTGTCAGTTCGATGATTGACTTTGTTGTCATGTCATCTGATCTGCGGCCACATACTCAGGTGAAGACGGGAGCGGAGCTTTCCACAGACCACTACCTGGTTGTGAGCTGGCTCCAATGGTGGAGGAGGATGAAGGTCAGACCTGGCAGACTCAAACGAATCTTGAGGGTCAGCTGGGAATGCCTGGCAGAGTCTCCCATGAGGTGGAGCTTCAACTCCCACCTGCAGAAGAGCTTCAAACACGTTCCGTGGGAGGTGGGGGACACTGAGTCCAAGTTGGCCATGTTTAACACCTCCATTGCCCAGGCAGCTTACCGGAGCTGTGGTCGCAAGGTTGTTGGTGCCTGTCGCGGCGGCAATCCTGGAACCCGCTGGTGGACCCCGGCGGTGAGGAATGCTGTCAGGCTGAAGAAGGAGTCCTATCGGGTCTTTTTGGCCTGTGGGACTTTGGAAACAGCTGATGAGGACCGGCAGTCCAAGCAGCATGCAGCTCGGATGGTTGCTGAGGTAAAAACTCGGACGCGGGAGGAGTTCGGAGAGGCCATGGAAAACGACTTCCGTACGGCTTTGAGGTGATTCTGGTCCAGCATCCAGTGTCTCAGGGGGGGAAGAGGTACACCACTGACACTGTTTACAGTGGGGAGGGTGTGCTGCTGACCTCAAATCAGGACGTTGTGGGTTGGTGTGCAGAGTACTTCAAAGACCTCCTCAATCCAACTGGCACGTCTTCCACTGAGGAAGCGGAACCTGGGGACCTTGGGGCGTCCTCTCCAATATCTGGTACAGAGGTAACCGAGGTGATTAAAAAGCTCATCGGTGGTAAAGCCCCGGCGGTGGATGAGATTCGCCCGGAGTACCTTAAGGCTCTGGATGTCATAGGGTTGTGTTGGTTAACACGACTCTGCAACATCGCATGGACAGTGGGGGCAGATCCACTGGATTGGCAGACCAGGGTGGTATAGGGGGACCATAGAGTGTGTTCCAGCTATAGGGGAGTCAGACTCTTAAGCCTCCATGGCAAGGTCTATTCGGGGGTTCTGGAGAGGAGGGTCTGTAGGATAGTCGAACCTCGGATTCAGGAAGAGCAGTGTGGTTTTCCTCCTGGCCAGGGAACACTGTACCAGCTCTACACCCTCAGCAGGGTCCTGGAGGGTTCATGGGAGTTTGCCCAACCAGTCAACATGTGCTTTGTGGACTTGGAGAAGGCGTTCGACCGTGTCCCTCGGGGAATCTTGTGGGGTGTACTCCGGGAGTATGGGGTACCAGGCCCTTTGATACGGGCTGTACTACTGGTGTCAGAGCTTGGTCCGCATTGCCGGCAGTAAGTCGGATTCGTTTCCGTTTAGGGTTGGACTCGGCCAAGGTTGCCCTTTGTCACCGATTCTGTTCATAACTTTTATGGACAGAATTTCTAGGCGCAGCCAAGGTGTTGAGGGGATCCCTTTTGGTGGCCGTAGGATTGTGTCTGTGCTTTTTGTGATTGATGAGGTCCTATTGGGCTTCATCAGCTCGTGATCTACAGCTCTCACTGGAGCAGTTTGCAGCTGAGTGTGAAGCGGCTGGGATGAGAATCAGTGCCTCCAAGTCCGGGGCCATGGTCTTGAGCTGGAAAAGGGTAGAGGTAGAGTGCGTTCTCTGGGGTCGGGGGGGGGTCCTGCCTCAAGTGGAGGAGTTCAAGTATCTTGGGGTCTTGTTCACGAATGAGGGAAAAATGGAGCAGGAGATTGATAGCTGGATTGGTGTTGCGTCAGCAGTGATGTGGGCACTGTACCAGTCTGTCATGGCGAAGAGAGAGCTTTGTCAAAAAGCGAAGCTCTCGATTTACCGGTCGATCTACGTTCCTACCCTCATCTATGGTCATGAGCTTTGGGTCCTGACCGAAAGAACGAGATCACGGATACAGGCGGCCGAAATGAGTTTCCTCCGCAGGGCGTCTGGGCTCTCCCTTAGAGATAGGGTGAGAAGCTCGGTCATCCGGGAGGGACTCAAAGTAGACCTGCTGCTTCTCCACGACGAGAGGAGCCAGTTGAGGTGGCTCGGGCATCTGGTTAGGATGCCTCCTGGATGGCTCCCTGGTGAGGTGTTCTGGGCTTGTCCCGCTGGGAGGTGGCCCAGAGGGACTATGTTTCTCCGCTGGCCGTGGAACGCCTTGGGATTCCCCCGGACGAGCTGAGGGAGAATGGCTGGGGAGAGGAAAGTCTGGGTCTCTCGGCTTAGGCACCTGCCCCCAGCTGCCCCCGCGACCTGGCCCAAGATAAGCGGAAGACGATGGATGGATGGATGGATGGATGGATGGATGGACATTACAAAAAAATAAGAAGATTATTGTTTCTCTTGCTGTTATCTTTTTAGATTATGAAGCTTGTATTTTGGCTCAGTACTTCACTGTTGATGCATTTTATCTTATTTAGGTTCAATCTGTGTATTTTCAGGTTTTCCATATACATTGTATGTACTGAGATGCATTATTGTGCCTGTGGGTTTGGTAGCTCTCCTGATATCTGTTTTTACAGTCAACACGAGGACCAAAAGAAATGGTGAGAACATGCACAGATGAAGCTTTTACACAAAAAGCCCAGAGAAACCAGAATTTGTACAGTTGAAATATAAACCAAGTTGGTTCTGTTTCATCAGAAGAAACTCAGTTTAAATTGTGAATGTTAAAATCAATAAGAAAAAGAAGTGAATAAAGTGTTTTTGATTTTTGTTCTTACATGTAGATTTAAAAAAAAATCAAACAGAAAATGTTGCAAAGAAAACAACACAATGATGATTTATTATGTTGGTGATAATTGTGAGAAATTTTAGAAGAATATTAAATATATATCCTTGCTGCTAATACAGAATGTGTGTTGTCTTGTTTTCAGCACAGGTACGTGGAGGATTGTGAAGTAACAGTCATGTATGAAAACAGAAGATACTTCTACTGTCAGACTCCAGTGATCAACAGCTTCAGCATCAACTCATCAAAGATAACCAGTTGCACTGAAGGACATCTGATGTTTTTTAGGAAATTTGCATTCTAAATAAAGAAAATTATTTTCATTGAATAACTTTGAGGTCTTGTAATGAACCATCATTTTATTCAGGCGTATTGAACCAGGGAAAGATGTAAAAAATTTTGTACACTGACCTTTGAGGACTGACTTTGGACACGACTAAATAAAGTTATGAATCATTCAAGGATCATTTAGAGTATTTAGTTTGTGTTAAAAGCATCACATAACTATTTCATTTAGAAATACCATCACATACACAAATTCTACCTGATATAAGATGTTCCTACAGTTTTTAGGACAATCCTTTTTTATATACATCAGGACCATACAGCTCACACTATGGGAATATTTTTCTCTCCTTTACTTTAGGCCTGCTGGTCTCCTTGGTCGCTGGAACCTCTATTATTAACTCATTAACTACATCACTACTGAAGTACCCAGAGACTGTCAGAATACCAAGAGAGTACCCCTTCCAAGGGGCAAATGAGCAGCTCAGTTACTCTCCTTGCGATTGGTCAGTCTGAGTTACATGTGCAAGTTACATGTAGTTGGTATCATGCAACCTCACAGAACAGTTGCAGCTCATTTTCTGAAAGTTAGATTAAAATCCTGGTCCGGATATGAATCCATCCATTGTCTATACTCGCTTTTCCTTGCAGGGCTGCAGGGGTGCTGGTGCCTAGGTTGACCGTGGACAGCTCAGTAGTCAATCACAGGGCAACACAGAGACACAAAGGAAAAACTAACTAAGTGCAGACATACTCACATCTAAGGGCAATTTGGAGTAACCAATAAATACAACATTCATTGCTACAACACAGCAGTGCTACACACTGCTACACACCGCTCCATCGTGCAGCCTTTGGAACCAGTTTATAAGAATAGCAGAATGCATACCCAGGCTTCTGCCCTTGCCAGCCACCCACAACACTCTGTACCTTTTACTACCTTCCTTGCAGATCGTGGGCTCATGTTTCAGTGGCTTCCTGTCACATTTTCAAGGTGTTGCTCTGACAAACCAAAAGAGGCGAAGAGTTAACATGGCAACAAGCTCAGCCAAGGCCTGTCTGTAGGAGGTTTGTTATGTAATAGACAGGAAATGACTTATAAAAATATATATAACTCCAAATCCAATTTAGAATAATTAAATGAAAACCACTTCAAACTAATAACAAATACTTTATATATATATACATATGTATAAAAAGAGAAGATGGAAAACTAAGTCACGTGCTTCTGTTCCCACATTCAGAGAGGTTCTGCTCACAAATGAAACTAACGCTTCTCTAACCTCAGACGCACCCACACTTTGTGTTCATTTTATATAAAACTGTATATTTTTGGCACATATTAAAACTAGTGTTACATAAGTGTTACATAAAATACCATAAAATATCCCCAGATGTTAGATTAAACTAAAAGTTAAATTAAAAGTTTCTAAAATAATTCCTAAGTTCTTGACGTGACAGAAAAACTGAACATGAGGAAGTAACACCTTGCAAACCCTAAGCAGCATGCAACATTTTCAGCTTTAAGAAGAAACCACTTTCAGCCGCTGAATCATTTGTTAACAAACAGAAAGAGAGACAGAGAAGAACAATGATTTAAGACAGAGAGATTAAAATGCATTTACTACTGATACTGATGCTTATATTTACAGGTAAGTTAACTTTTAAGAATAACTTTACAAGATGAATTAATATTTATGCTACACATTCTTCCATTAACTAAAAGGCTTGTTTTGTTGATTCCTGAGATACAATGCTTATATAGATTTTATTTATAATAGATTGTACTTCATCTCCTCTTAATAAATATTATCATTAGTTACATGTTGAACAAACATTTTAAACATTTTCTGACTTTTTCTCTGAACAGCAGCTGCAGAGCAACATGTTTCCGTCGTCACTGTCAGAGTTGGTGATGAAGTCATTTTGCCTTGTAATAAAGTGACTGAAGGTCGGAATAACTGTGACAGAACCTCTTGGAGCTTCATCAGTTCAACGTCAGCGACGCTGTTTGAAGCTGGGCAGATTCAGATAAATTCAGCAGATAAATCAGACAGACTGAAGGTGACTGTTAACTGTTCTCTGGTTATAAAGAAGGTCATCATTAAGGATGTTGGTCAGTACACCTGCAGACAGTTGACATCAGAACCAAACTTTGTTTATTATCTGTCTGTTATTCACAGTGAGTATTTACATGTTTCCTGCGGAAGCTGTTCTGTTAGAACAACATACTGAAACATTAGAATGATGAAGGTAATGTAACATTTGATGTCCATTTCTCATCATCTCCATCTTCACCAGTGACTGAACAGAAGATCAATGATTCAGTTGTCTTTAACTGCTCTGTGGTGGATTATAACCACTTTAGACACACAGTAGAGTGGCTGTATGAGGGGAAAGGTGAAACATCCTCACAGGCAGATCCATCACCACCCAGCCATCGTTCTACTGTGGCACTGACAACTTCCCTTCATCAAAAGTCAGCATTCTTTAGGTCAATAAAGTGTAAAGTTACAAACAACTCCACTGAAGATGTTCAGCTGTTCACCTTCATCCAGGACTCTCCGGTTCAGAATACAGGTGAGAACCTGATGAACTGTTTAAAAATCGTCTAAAGCTGAGAACAGTCGTGTACGAAAACTCAAATCATTGCTTCTATGGTTTCTATAACTTCTATTACTGTCTTTTGCAAAAACGGAGCATGTAGTGTGTCTAGTTTAGTGTAGGTTGTTACTGTTTTGTCTCACTTGAAGATACAACATAGTGACAGCACAATAAAACATTTAATACAAAAATATTTACAAGAATATAAAAAGCAATAGGCCCCCGCATGATTATAATTTAAAAACAGTCAACCTTATCAAAATGATTCTTTAGTTATAAACAATCAGTATCTAAGCTGCACTAACATTAAAAATTTGTTTTTTGTAGAAATAAAATGTTCTCACATAAATGTCCGACCAAATGCTATGTACAGTGGAGAAATGTTAGCTTTTAAGACAGTTTTCTGTTGCAGTCAGCTAATGGTACATTAGGTGATTTGAAATCATCTAGTCTTCTGCATGTAATCTGTAATCTGGTAGCATTTGTTTAAATTAATAATAAATAAATAAATTATATGTGCCGAGGCTGACAGCTGTAATAGCCAGTCTGAGTGGCTGATAAAAGATTGTCCTTTATAAATTTACGTCAGCCAAGAGTTTAGTAAACTAATAAGTTGCAGACTTTTTCACATGATTGTATTTGAAAAATTATGGAAAATCATTAAAAGGTACTGAAAACCACCACACAGAACCTCATTTCAAAAAATAGAAAATATCTCATAAAAAAACATTTTTAAGTTTGCCATTGTCAAACTCTCTCTTGTCTTTTGGTGGAAACCTTTCTCCATCTGTCTGGATGCCTCAGTTTGTTTTCCCATTCAGCCATTTGTTTAATAAAGCTAATTCTCTTTTCAGGTTGGTCCTGGTGGTATATTGTTGTTTCTGTGGCTTCAACAGGCATCTTAATAATCATTCTGGTGTTCATCAAATGGAAGAAAACTAAAGGTCAGTTTATTCACAGATGAATCATTTATTTAGATGTTAATCTGTTTTAAAGGGTGTATTCCCACCTTCCACTTTTGCTCCGTATTAAACGGACCAGAGTTCATTTCCTGAAGACCAGACTGAGACCCACTTTTTAAGGTGGTCTCGATCCCTTTCCAGTGTAGAGCGGTTCGATTTTGGTGTGAATACAAAATGGCCTCGATTCGACCCATGTACAAAAAATATACGTCTCTTTGGATTTAACAAGCTACTGTAGCTGGTAGCAAAAGTGAAATCATACCTGATCATCCATCTGTTGCTTAGCATCTGCTGCCAGCCAGTTGTAGGTCGGGGTACGCAGAGCACGTCATCTCCTTCAGATTGCAGCACGCATTGGTCAACTCTGTTACAATTTTAGAAATAGAACGTCATAAACTCTGTGTTCAATAAGCTGCCCTTGCAGCTGTAATAATGATACAAATATGCAGAACAAAATGCAGCACATAAGATTTCTGTGATAGCCCTCTTCATTTCCGGGTCTGTGCTCTGTCCCACCCTTGTAATTTCTGCCCCAATGGGAGCAACAAACGAGGACCTGAGGACTTTCCGTGTATGAATACACCCTAAGTTGATATCAAAGAGTGAAAAAAGCTGATTTACCCTAAATGCTTTATGCATTTGACTTCATTAATATTATTTTACCAGAACACAAGAAGATGATAGCTTAGTCATAAACTTATAACAAAATACCTAAAGATTGTTGCTATGATACACAACAGCACATCTTTTCTGCATTTGGTGATCATTAATAAACAGGGCTGACTCTTTTGCATTACACTCTGAAAGCTGAATTTATTTCCATTGTTTTTTTTTCAGAAATAAAAACAAAGATTGAAGATAACTCAGTGAGTTTAAGTTAACAACTAAATTCGTTATATTTTTGCTTAAATAATGCTTACATGGTTGAAGTCTCATTCATTAATTCATCTATTTTGAACGTTAAAAAAAAATCAAGAACCTACACATAGACGCTGCTTTTTCTGTATTTTTGGCAGGAACCAAACTTACAACCTGAAGTGACTATTTTGAATCCAGAAACCAGAGAGGATGTGGTAAAAGTTCAAACCCCACCACACTTTAAATTGTTAACAGATTAATTGTATTCACAGAAAAGATTATCGTAAACTCATTGAAATACATATATGAGCTAATCAACTTCTTTCTATGTACAGGTTGATTCTGATGGGGATGTGTATGCCTCAGTATGCCATGACAAAAACACCAAGAGGAAAAAACAGGTGAGTGGTTTCTTTTATTATTGAAACATGAACCATGATATTTTAAACTTCTGCCTAATTATTTAGCATAATGGCACAAAAAAGGGTTGAAACAATCCTTTAACGACACATTAGTGAACAAAGTCTAAAAGGAATAGGTCTAAACTTAAAATTTTAGAATTTGGAATCAGTCAGATGATTTGCATCTCACAGACTTATTGTTGTTTGGAATTAATATAGAGAGATATGCTTCCAACAACTTTATAAACAGCAGCTGTTTTCAAGTTGGCAAAAAGCACCGTTGCTGCATATATGTAGAACATGACACCAAAACTCTGACAAGGAAAACAATCAAAATTCAGAGAAGTTGTTGTGCACATGGGTTCACACTAGGTTTATTTAAAAGTCAGGAATTCGGTTTTGTTTATTGCGGTGGGTTGGGGGGTGCAGCGGCAGGATTGCAGTGTGTGTGGTGTGCAGGATTGCATCCCTTTTCGGATGTGGAGTAGGCAGCATTCATATTGGCCGGGTGGTTATGGTGGAGCTTAACTGGCTTGTTGTACTCACTGGGCAGTCAAGTTGTGTGCTTGTGTGTTTGTGGGGGCATGGTGGGGGCCATTGGCCCCAGGTGCACGCCCCCTGCTGCCGACTACTTGGTAAGTTGATCCCATCTTGGTGTGAGGTTGGGGCGTCCAGTGTAGGTATAGGGCTTTGAGGTGTCTGCTCTGTTACGCTTGCGTCAAGTGGCTGAGGTGTCATCACACAAGGCTGATGCCTTGCCTTCGCAGTGTGATGTGTGGTTTGAGGGCGTGATGGGCAGGGGAGAGTGTGTGGTTATGTCTTCATTGGCTTTTCGCAGGTGGAACTCTCTTGGTGGCATTTGCCCCTGTGGGGAGGAAATTCCTGGCAGTTGTGTTCGGGGACATATTTTCAATATCTGTGTTCTGGTTGGGGGTGGCCGGTGGGGAATTTCATGTTGGGGGTGGGAGGTTCATGGGGTTGAAAGTGGAATTCTTTGGGGGGTTGTGAGTATTTTGTCCTGGGGTGGCTCTGGTTGCCTGGTTTGTTGCGTGGACCAGGTGGACGCCTCTTTTGGTTTGTTAGTGGGGGGGTTTGGGCAGGACCCGGCCCTAATTGTGGACTGGTGGCTCGGGCAGTCTGCCTGTGTCCAATCTGGAATGAAGGGGACTACCTTCTGGGTCCGGGGGTTGGTTGCCCCTCTGGGGTATCAGTAACTGGACCTGGGAGTAAAGAGTATGTATGGGGAGTACGAGTAAGTGTATGGCGTCTATTCTTGTGCGTCTTTTCATTGGGTGTGACTATTTGCATGCTTATGCATGAGGGTGGGAAGGTGCGATTGTGACTGTGTTTGCCTGTTTTTTTTTTTAATGTTTTTTTTTTTTACCTTGTCCTGTCCGAAAATAAACTTATAATAAAGAAACTTTATTATAAACTTCTTTGGGAATATTTCAATTGCTACGGACACGGAGACTGAAATGAAAAGGAAAACAGAAGCTTGAAAAAGAGAGAGATGGGGCAAAAGGGAAAAAGGGGAGAAAGGAAGGAAAGAGTGGAGCAGAGAAAGAAGGATGAAGAGAATAAAAGATTACACCCTGCTTGCTTATACACCTGCAGCTGTTTTTTTTTCCTTTAACAAAATAGCACACGGTATTTATGTATGTAAAATGTACTTAGTGAGAGGTGCAGCCCAATATAAAACCTCTGTGTATCTGTCAACACCTGAAGCTTAACACCTGTGAGTATGAGTGTGGACGCGCTTTTGTATACAAGGTTTCTCCACAAAAATATGCAATAGGGAGTTTGAGGACCACACAGGCCTGCCCCATGGTCCCCGGGCGGACACTGAGGAGATCCAAGCCACAGATATCCAAAGGCCCCCCAAAGCACAGGAACCCCAGGAGAACCACCGCCGGAACTACCACAACACACCCAGAGAAGAGCAGTGGAGAGTCCCAGGGGAGCCACCCAGCAGCGACAATGCAGACGCCCCAGGGAGAAGCAGCGACGAGCCCAAAGGCCCCGCCAGCAGCCGTCCACGCCCGAGCAGATCCAGCCATGGACCCTGAGACCCAAGACCCCGTGACACACCACCCCCCAAGCAGAGGCCCGACAGAGCCCAGGGGGCCAGGCCCCGGCAAGCAGCCACCGGGAGTGAGCCAGCACACACCAAAGCACCCAGCCCCAGACACAGAGAACCTCAAGTACACCAGAGGGCAGAGACTCCAACCACCGGCAGGTAGTGTGGCGGGAAGGAAATAGGCCCCCCATAAGATGGGGGGGCCTAAGCTGATCCAGGAGAGGGAGCAGTCCAAGACCCAACCTGTCACAAAAAAAAAAAACAGGCACTCACAGTCACAATCACCCACTCCCACCCTCATGCATACACATAAAATCACTTGCACCCAACGTAAAGACAAACAACAATGGACGTCATACACTCACTCACACTCCCCATGCATACTCTATACTCCCAGGTCCAGGCGCCGGTACCCCCTAGGGGCAACCAGCCCTCGGACCCAGGAGGTGGTCCCCTTCCCTCCTGGGGCAGAGACAGGCAGACAGCGCCGGCACCGCCCAGACCCGGGCGGCCCCGGCCTGGCCCGGCCCCCGCCCTGAACCCAGTCCCCAACAACCCCCATCCACCTCCGGAGAGGGGGCTATGTACAAAAGAGGGGTCCACATGGCCCAAACCAGCCCGCCAATCAGAGTCGCCCCAGGACGGAGCAGTTCCGACCCCCCAATGAGCTCCAATCCCAACCCCATGAGCCTCCCACCCCCAGTGAACCCCAACATGAACCTCCCCACAGGGCCACCCCCAACAAGGACACCGATATCGAACACTGTTTGCCTGTTTTGCTGACTTGGGTTCGGTCTTGTGCTGACCGTTTTTCTGGATCATCCTAGGTCCCCTGTCAAATGTGAAGCCTTCCCCCCGTCACACTACCTGCCAATGGGCTGGTATATCTGAACGTCAGTGGTGGTTCTCGGTGCCGGGGGCTGGGGAGTGAGCCGGTGGCTGCTTGGTGGGGCCTAGGCACTCCGGCTCTGTCGGGCCACTGCTGGGAGGAGGCTTACCCTTGGGTCTCGGGTTTCTGTGTACATGGCTGGATCTACTCCAGCATAGCCGGCTGCCAACGGGGCCTGTGGGCTCGTCGCTGCAGCTCCCTCGGGCTTCTGCACTGTTGCGCCTACTGGGTGATTTCCCCAGGGCTCTCATCTGATCTTCTCTGGCTGGGTGTGCAGTAGTCCCGGCAGTGGTCCTCCTGTGCTCCCGTGTTCAGACCCGTGGTCTGTGGGACTTCAAGCCAGCTATTGAATATTCTTATGGAGAAACATTCTTATGGATAAACACAAGCATGCTCACACAAACAACTACAGCTGTTTGGATTCAGGTGTTTACAGATATACTATATATAAAGCTGTGCTTCCACTAAATGCATCATGTATTAATTAGTACTGTATGTACTTTCTGTAATGTTGATGCTGTTATATTTGCATTGGTTGTTTGTCCCTGTAGGTTTTTTTCTCTCTCTTTCTGCAGGTGTAGTAGCAGACCTCTAAGGTGTTATCTTATATTCTCTTTATCCTTCTTTCTTTCCTCTATTTTTATCTACTCTCTTTTAACTTTTTGCCCTACCTCTCTCTCTGTTTCTTTCTTCCTTTATTCCTTTTTGTTTCCGTCATAAATATATCAAGCGCAGCGTTGTAGCGAAAGCTGTATGCTCCACTTGTGAAAGTAAATCTGTTGAGCTTCTTCTTGGCACTCAGACAACAATTCTGAGGGCTACCATGCCAGACAGGACACATTATAAAAAAAAGACAAAATGCAAAAACTGGAGAACTGTTCAGCATTGAAGCTGCTGTTTGTTCTTTCCACCTTGGCTGTTAAATAAACCAGCCAACTCATTAGTGTGTGTTGATTTTGCTGCGGTTATTTTGCCTAAAATTTCTTTGTTGGTTTGGTAGGATTTAAAAAAAATACCAGGTCATTTTAAATTGGCCATGTTTCTTTTACTCTGATGTCTTGAAGTTCGCATGTTAGCACTTAATGCTACTGCTTTACAGATTTGAGATACAGCAACATTTAAAGATGTATTGGTCATTAAATGCACCAACAGTAGAAAACTAGGATATTAATATGGCATAAGCCTCCAGGCTAATTTATTCATCCTCACAACTACAGTGGGCACTGATGACAAATCCATGCTTCTTATCAACACATCAATAGTTCACAAGGTGTCTTAGAACTGCTTTAATTATTTTCACAAATAAGTGAGTCTGCTGCTGCCATCTCGAAGTACAGGACCTGCTGAGCAAGCCCTGGGTCGGTAGTGTACAATGTACCAGTTAGTAGATAACGTAATTAAATGTGCGGATACAAAGCTTTGTCCACTTGCTGATCGCTTACTCAGGACTAAACAATACATCATCTCAGTTAATTTGTTACAATATTTTTTTAACAGCAATGCAGTATATATGCAATAATTTATTTAAATCTCGTTTAAGCGCTGAAATCGTCTTCCATGTTGATATTTGGAATATAAACAATAAAGATTGCCCACACATTCAAACACCACTCTAGGTAAAGGTTGTTTTCTTGTCTATTTCTCATAGGTCTATGACTCTGTGACCGACAGCACTGTGAACATCTCCTCTCCTCAAGCTGATAAAGATGTTGTCTACTCCACAGTCAAAAAAAAGAAGCCAGACGTTACTCTGTGAATATGTTCTTTTCAGCTACAGAGCGCTGTCTGCTAAAACCATCCACCACAGAGACAGTTTCTTCCCCCAGGATGTTTCTCTGATGAACTCTTGACAGTCAGAGTTTCAGAACAACACCATGCAAACTTGGACTGATCTCACATTATATTCTGTTGTAAAGTAAATTGTGTATATATGTTCATTCAAAAATATATTCTTTATTATTGGGAGCAAAGTGTATCAGAGTCAAATTCCTTGTTTGTCTGTACAAAGTTGACAATAAAGCTGACTCTGATTCTGAATAAAGATTTAATTTGAAGCATTTGTGTTGAACTCTTCCATACGGTAGAATACAAATAAAGGATCAGTTATTTTATATCTAATGTTATTAATAACTATGAATAGCCCACATTTTGTACTGTGGCAATTTCCTTTGTCAAGCTATGTTAATGCAATAGCCTGGGCTTTTAAACATTTTCCTTTCCTAGCTTTCTTGTACACAGATATAAATTCAGTTATGCGAAGGATGTCGGGCCAAAGACTCATAACTTTGACTTGGCATTTTTGTTCAGTATAAATCAAACAGTCCATCTATCTGAAAAAAGTGCAAAATGTCCCCCTAAAAAGCAAAATGACATCATAATTTAAGTCGAAAGGAAATTCCAAGTGGTGCTGAATAGGTCCCTATTGCTGGAGCCCAGTTTTTTCTTCATTCATCAGTATTTAAAAATAAAAATTACTCTCTGTGATTGAACCAATGCCTCCATGCCACAACGACCCTAAACACGTGTTCATGACACTATGCAAGCAACCACCTCCCTTTCAAACATCGTAAAAATATACAGGAAACCAGTGACTGCTATTCGTTTCATGAAACCAAACCTGCTAAATGGATTGCACCTGTTATTCTGCTCATTTGACAGACCTCATCCTCTGTGCAGCTGTTTAATAGATCAGCTTTGTGCACGCTATCAAGTTTGGATGTGTTTTTATACAGGCAAACCTTTAGTCGATCAGGGCTGTTAGGACTATGATTATTGATTAATTAATATTTATCAATAATTATAATTGAAAATTATAATTTGACAAAATTAATTTCTTAACCAAAAATCCTTATTTATGAATCGAAGCCAGAGATGTCCTCTGGTGTTGTAATTGTAGCCTAAAGCCCTTGATAATTACAACTGTTAAATACTCAGTAATAATTGATAACTATTACTAGATGTCGCTGTTTAATCAACCATTTCTGCCGAAACGTGGGGAACTTTGACCTTATTTTGACTGACAAATCACTCTTGTACAAAATAAACACAAACGACATCTCTTTATCTACGTGAACATTTATTAAATCAACAGTCTTGATACAATTCGCTCTCCGATTCAATAATCTTCACCTAGTCAAACATGCAAAGTTCTACACAAAAAGGGTAAAATATCTAACTAAACAAATAAAACAAAACAGGTTTGGAATCAAACCAGCGGTTATGGCAAACAAATGATAATGTGACGCGGAGCGGAGTTTTTGGGAACGGCCCGCCAGAAAGTGTGGCTCAGTTACTGTGAGCTTTAAAACATCCCCCACCGCTGGGGGTCCGCACACACAAAGGGTTGTAAACCTTTGGGCAGCAACTAATAAAACATGAAGTGTCGAAGACAAAGAAAATGGTTGATTTTCATCATGAAGTTATTATAGCAGTCTAGTTTCACAGCGCACCTGAGGCGGGGGGGGGGGGGGGGGGGGGGGGGGGAGAGTTACTGCTTCCGCAGTTAAACTTCAAGAAGAGCGGTCAATCTCCGTCCTCTAGCCTCCTTGGCAAAAGAAGAAAATATGATCTGACCGTCAGCAGTCGACTGGAACAAAAAACAAGGGTAGCAATCCGTCTCCTTGAAACTCCGTGGTTTTTTGGTTACGTGTTAAACACAGGTCTTCGATCGGCAAAGTGAAAACTTACAAGCCTTCTTATTCCTGTACGCTTAATTCGCTTAGTTTTCTCATTGGCCAACGAGGAGAATGAATGAAATCCATGGGACCTCTTCTCCAGAATGCTGCTTCAGATGCCGGTAACCATGTCTAGGTCCCAAGCTGAAGGCACCTCCATAAAGGGGCCACCTTCCTATATAGTACATAATACATTCATATCATCATTACATTCTTTTGGTCATGTGCTTTGGTAACCTTGAGACAAAGTGAAACAACAACAAAAAGATACAGTACATATATATGTATATATAAAAGAAACAAAATCATGGTTCATAGTTTATTCGTCCAACTTCCATTAGGCACTGGAACCTGCCTAATGGTGCTATGAACCGTGGGGAAATGAATGTGAGGGAATCATTCCTGACTTGTAAACGCTTAACCTGCCTGTATGTGATGTTATCTTAACAAAAACCAACGTTTAAACAGGTTTAGGCTTAAACCATTAGCTCTTCCAAATGATGATGGGGTTTAATATATTATCTGAGTATATTTCCGGATCTCTTGCATGCTCATGGCCTTTGTTCGCACACTTTCACGAAGGTTGTGGAGGAACAGGGATTTAAAAGCATGTTCCTCCTCAATGCCGGGAGTATTGCGTCCTTGGAAGTAAACAGCTCTCAAGCGCCGGTAATACTCCCTGGGTGCTTTGCTTTTCTTTTGCTGGACAGTGAAAGCACCAAGTGTGGCGGAGGCCCGGTCCGTGTACACAGAATATTCTTCCCTTAAAGCTTCGCAAAGGGTTGAATAACGGTCTCGGACTGCAGTGGTCAGGCTCTCCATGAAAACATGGACGCTCCTGAATGGTGTCTTCCAGATGAGCTTCAGTTTTTCCCATGCTGATTGACAGTACAAATCTAAAATACAGCGTTCAACTTCCCTACGATAATCATCAATGTTTGATTCTGCATTATTAGGGTCGAAACGCTCTATGTCTTTGGCCAGAGACTCAAGCTGGCGGGTGCGCAATCCACTCTCAGGAATTGGTACCGGCCCATCTGAGTCATCATCTGAGAGTTCACTCCGGCTGCACTCAGGGTGGTCGGTGAATCACGCCTCATCCTCGGGGGAGGCAGTGGAGGCTGCTCAGGGTACACCGGTGGAGCTTGTGCTCCCCGGACTCGGGTCCTGGGCAGCGGTTGAATAAGGTAGGAACCACCGGAATACCAGGGGCGGCTCTCCTGTCGCCTTGGTGGAGGTGAGGGATTGTAGAGGACCGTACTGCGAGTCAAGTTTGAAGGCTGCTCGCCTCTAAACCTTGAACTATTTACTGCTGCTGGATCCACAGCCAGGTATTGTTCATGGCTGCTGATTGCAGTGGGGTGGGGCACCGCGCCACTGAACCTATTCTGACTATTTACACCTGTTCGGCCTCGGTGGATGTATGGAGAACCCCATGAGCCTGGAAAGGTAATCTCTGGAGAGCAGCTTCTACATCTCTCAGGGTATCACAGGTATGGCTCACCTTCAAAGGTTTCAACCTGTGAGGTGGGTTTCTTTCCGTCCCCCCATTCCTCCAGGGATGAGGGAGTGGCCTGGTTACACTCAATTGTCTCAAACCTATTTCCAACTTCTGTTAGTTCACCTCTAAGGACATCCACCGTCTGCAACGTATCATTCAGCTCGAACTGCAGTTTTACATGCTGGTCAACCTCCAACATTAACCTTTGCTGATACAACAGAGTGAGCTGTCCTAACACATCTGAGACCCGTCTGTCTTTTGGTTGGTTTTTAATGACTTGGAGCAACTCCTGAATCCTTGCTTCACATTGCTCAATGCCATAATCATTGAGACCTTAACGCTGCTCCTGGGATAACAGAATCAATGACCCAATCGCCTCTTGTGCCTGCATTCCTATGGGGTCCTGTGACATACCCACATCTCCAGCTGCAGTCTGGGATGTTTCCTCCATCTTTGGCTAAAATGCACAACAACAAAGCTGTTCAGCTCTGATGACCGCTATACAATCTAAGCTGTTCAGTGATTGAATGATAGCTAAATTAATTAGCAGCAACACAAACAAACTAAGCTGTTCAGTGATTAAATGATAGCTAAAATAATTAGCAGCAACACAGACATACTAAGCTGTTCAGTGATTAACGATGTACTTAAAATGGGTGCACAGGTTTGAGTATTCACTCTGGCTTACCGTATGCTTTACTGGAAATAATCAAGCAAACACACAAGGGAGGAAAGAGAAAATTAAACAAAATATTTTTTAGGCCCGAGCAGGAAAACTGCAAGGGCCTATTGTAATCGCTCGAATTCTTATTCTTTATTCTTTTTTCCGGGGACTTTTGGCGGGGCAATATGGGGACTTTGCCATGCCCCAAAAGTCACCAAATTTTACCCAAAATTGTCCCCCGTGTGAAATTTTCATTCTTTAATGTCGTCATCAGTGGGCGTGGACAAACCACTTAGCCACGCCCCCAAACGTGAGATAGCCCGAACTGTAAGGCGTAGAGCGCCTCAAAACAAGAAAAAAAGTATCTTGGGGGTATACCCTAAAATGCACAGGAAGTCGGCCATTTTGGATTAAAGGCTGATTTTTGCCCGTTTCTCACTTTTACTCACCTCGAACTTTAATGAACTCCTCCTAGGGATTTTGAGCTATCGGGTTCATATTTGGTCTACATGCAGTTAAGGGATGGGGGATTAAAAGTTATCAAAATCGTGAGTTTTTGGCCATGTTTAGGGGGCGTGGCCGGGGCACGAACTTGGCGTTTGCGCCAAAAGTGAAAAATTGCAATAACTTTCCCAAAAAAATTCCAAATCACACCAAAGTTGGCATGAAGGAGGACATTCGGGTTCCCGACAATCCTATGGGGTCATATGCTGACATCATCAAAGCCACGCCCCCTCAGAACAGGAAGTCACTTTTTTCACTTGGAAAGGTGGCTCTCTGACCCTCTTGACCCAATCAACTTGAAAGCACAGTGACTTTTCAGAAAAGAGGGTGGCCGTGGCGGCGCGGCGAATTCAGAGGTCACGCCATGGCCATACGTTTGGCTCTAATTTCCACATAGATCATCTGATCTGCACCAA
Source organism: Girardinichthys multiradiatus (assembly GCF_021462225.1). Classification (NCBI taxonomy): domain Eukaryota; kingdom Metazoa; phylum Chordata; class Actinopteri; order Cyprinodontiformes; family Goodeidae; genus Girardinichthys; species Girardinichthys multiradiatus. Next base: position 4,770,941 of record NC_061808.1, read on the forward strand.
ATTCAATGTGAGTGATCCTTGTCCAGTCCCCAACAGAGATCTGATGCCATATTTGGTGGGCGTGGCCTAATGCGTCCACAGCGCCCCCTAGAATATTTTAAAAAATCAGCCCCAAACCATGCTTTGACCGAGGATTCTGAAATTCGGTACACATATGTATCTTCTCAGGACCTACAAAAAGTCTCTTGGAGCATTGGTCCAAAGCCCACAGGAAGTTGGCCATTTTGGATTGAAGTTGCCATTTTGACCCTGTTTTGGCCTTTTCTAACCCGCATATCTGAGTGAACTCCTCCTACAGCGTTTGACTTAGACACTTGAAAATCACTCTGTATACTCTTAAGGGATTGGGGATCAAAAGTTATCAAAAGCTTTTTGATACATAAAAGCATGTGGGCGTGGCCACGCCTCAAAATATGACTTCTCGCCATAAAACACTAAATTGATATAGCTCCTACAAGGAAAGTCACAAATGAAACCTACTGGGATTGATCTGCCTCTAGGCCTCAACAATATTCACTTGTCAGATGCTGACATCATCGAAGCCCCGCCCCCTGACAACAGAAAGTGTCCCGTTTTCCTTTACAGAATCAGTGTTTGATGTTCTTCACCTAATCAATGTGAAACTGTCCCAAGTAACAGATAACATGATGGTCTTAGACAGTCGCCAGTACTTACTGCTTTAGCTGGAGGGTGTGAATATGATGGCGTGGCGAATTCTGATGTCACGCCACGGCCATACATTTGCCTCTAAATTACACATGCATGGTCCGATTCACTCCAAACTGAATATGCTTGATCTTTGTCAACCCCCAAACACCTCTATTGGATTGCATTGGAATTTGGATCAATAGCACCCCCTAGGACACTTCAAGGGCTATATCTCCCTCATTCATCATCGGATCTACTTGAAATGTAGCATACATGATCATGACTTAATGATGCACATTTTGACACAGTCAATTGATGATGTTGTTTTAACCCCGCCCACAAAGAAACAGGCGACTGCAGCGTCCTTCTGGAAGATCCGATTTACTCCAAATTTTCAATGCTTTTTGCCAGACCGAAACTCTGCATGACCAAAGATCATATGACATGTTGCTCAAAGTGCCACCTACTGGCAACGTGTTGAAATGACGCGGTGTCATTGTATGTGGCGTGTAGGAGGCGATGCCAGGCTTCCGCGGTCGCTCAACAACCCGTGTTGCGCTGAGGGGTGCGAGGGCCTTCAAAGCTGCTTGCAGGTTTCTAGTTTTTTTTTTTTTTTAAACAGCCCAAAACCAATTTCAAAATAAAATTTTAAAAGTGGGAAAACGAAACTAAAACATTCAATGCTGTTCTTAGTTTAAAATAAATGTTAGTGCTGCCTAATATGGATCACTTACCTTCTAGTTGGCCTACAAAGTTAGACAACTAAGTTAGTTTTATGAGTCAGATCAAACATGCTTCATATAATAAAACCCAGCAAAATGCTTAAATTTTATCCAAAAGTGGTAATGAATGATCAATAACTTCAACTTTCAACTTAAGTTATGGCCTTTGGTGGGATTATCTGTCTGTGTTAATGAACTCAAGTGATTAAAATCAAAGTATAGGAGATGCAATTCTCACTAGTGACCACCAGATGGTACCGACCGCAGGTCTGCAATTTGGGAAAATCCGGTTGCAACTGCAATTTTACTCAATGGCCACCAGATGTAGGTGTTGTTCTCTACCTGACTGGGAGAGTGCTGGTCACAACTTGTAGTTACACCCAATGGACACTGGAGGCAGATCTGCTGCCTATCAGCGCTAGTTTTCTGCAGCTGACGTAGCCGGGCTGTCCAGCTGGAAATTAACTTTGAATTTACCACAAGCTATACCAACCTTCACCTTGCATCCACCAAAACACATCTGAAAGATTATTTTATCCTCTGCAGCAAAACTGAGCAAATTCTTGTCAAGATATCCCTTGGATTACAAACGCTCTCTGCAAAACTCAAAACTCACAATAAAACTTCTAGGTTCCATGGATATCACAATTGTTTAATTCTGTGCAATAGTGATGTGATGTCTGTCCTTTTAAGGCCCACCCAGGGACAGCAAACTGTTAGGACTATGATTATTGATTAATTAATATTTATCAATAATTATAATTGAAAATCATAATTTGACTAAATTAATTTCTTAACCAAAAATCCTTATTTATGAATCGAAGCCAGAGATGTCCTCTGGTGTTGTAATTGTAGCCTAAAGCCCTTGATAATCACAACCGTTAAATACTCAGTAATAATTGATAACTATTACTATATGATTACTATATGTCACTGTTTAACACTAGAACTCACAGGGCCGTTAATTTTGACGGTTTTGAAAGTTTGACATGCCATAACTCTGGTTTATTAAAACTCTTATCTTCCTGGCATCCTGACTTTTTCTAAACCTGTGTCTTTTGTTTTCCTATGTCTCTATTTTAAAAAAATAACAAAGTAAATAAAAGTTCTAAGTATTTCTACCTCTACCTACCACAGCCGCTATTTTGACGGCCCTATTATTTACATTGATATTTTTTTCCCGCGGCTGAGTATACGCGCGAGCGTTCCCTAGCAACCGCCACTCTAGAACGCAGTCTGACAAGGAGATGGTTGGCATCCTACAAATGGCTTCCAGAAGGATATGTTCTGCTCAAGAGGCATTGGAAATGCTTCAAAAATTACATGATTGTGATTCTGGGGTTGAGAGTGATATTGATGGCTCTTGGTCAGTATTCAGTTCTAATGACAGCGGGTCAGAGAGTGAGCCTCCCCCGGCTAAAAAACACGAGTCGTCCCGTTAGCTGTAGGTTGTGGTGCATTATTTCAAGGAAGTAAAAGCCTAGCCCATGTAACAATTTTATCATTTTAGCAGTTTTATAGCAGTCCAGTTTCACAGCGCACCTGAGCTTGCTCTCAGGCGTTAAAACACAGCAAAACACACACAGCTGGGAAGCACAGCAGATTTCAGATGTCCACAGCAAATCAAAGTTTCAATACAAGGTTGCATGCACATACAGTTTAGAACACATTACACAATTCTAAATCACACTAGATCCCACTCTACCCTGCCCACGCTATTCCTAATAAAGAAATAAAAATAAAATAAAAAGATGGATTTTACTTGTGGCAGAAAACGGCGGAAGGCCTGGTGGCGTCCAGCAATATGCAAATGGTCCAATATTCAGCAAAACATGGTCCAACAGGTCATTGGTGTGGATCATTTTTCACATATCTAAATGAAAATAAGCAGCTACAGAAACAGATAACCTCTGCAGGTGAAGACTTTAGGACATTTTCTCACATGGAAACATAACATAGAGGTTTTGTTTTATGTTTTATGAACTGTCAACATTCGTGTAATCTTTTGTGTCCTCAGATTATTTTCAACATTAGTTGGATTAAGTTGTTGATCAAATTCTGTCGATCTAATGTAGCTTTATGTATGTTATTTCTCAGTAGATGGTTTGACTCATATTAGTTGAGATGTGAAGCATGATTGTTTCAACCACAGTTTAACCACACCTATACAGCTGCTGTTGTTCTCACATGAATGCATGTTTAGCAAGCAGCAAAAATAACCCGCTTTTCCAACCACTAATGCACCACGGCGTTGTGTCCACTGACACGAACATCAAGCATATGAAACCTCCCCTAAATTCAAGCACAAAGCCAAAATGGCTTAAATAAAAATCAGGCAGGCAGCAAATAGGTTACTTCCCTTTTAGAGAGAGAGAGAGAGAGATAGAGAGATAGAGAGATAGAGAGATAGATAGATAGTGTAAACTTGTTTTCATGTTTTTTTTTATTTAGAATTAACAAATAATAAATTGCTGATGTGGGACAGAGAGTGAAGTCATGATGAGGAAGAAACACCTCATAAACCACACAGCCTCTCATATATTCATCTGCTGCCTCTTTAGACTGAATCACTTGTAAACCTGTCTGCAAGAGAGACAAGAGAGGAACAATGATCACTTCTAGAAAGATACAAACATCTTTAATTCTGACACTGATGCTTTACTTAGCTGGTAAGAAGAAAATAATCCTTACACTAACAGGAAACAGAAGAGTAATTACATGATTTTGTTTTCCATTTTCTGTTATGTTGCCATGTGACCAAAAGTCCACTTCTAATTGATTGGCTCTGGATGACATGGATAGAAGAGTAAGTTTTGGCATGTAAACAGTTCCATATAATTAATTTAGAGAAAGCTTTAGTCCCTCAGTGAAGCTGGTTTCGACCAGGACTGGGCACTCTGATAGAGTGTAGTTGTGCTAAATCTTTGACTTGTACTGTATCCAATCATCCATCCATTTTCTATACCTACTTCTTCTATAGTGGGTCGCAGGGGAGCTGTTGCCTATCTCCAGCAGTCTATCAAGTTTGGATGTGTTTTTATAAGGGCAAACCTTTAGTCGATCAGGTCATTGGTGTGGATCATCTTTCACATATCTAAATGAAAATAAGCAGCTACAGAAACAGATAACCTCTGCAGGTGAAGACTTTAGGACATTTTCTCACATGGAAACATAACATAGAGGTTTTGTTTTATGTTTTATGTTTTATGAACTGTCAACATTCGTGTAATCTTTTGTGTCCTCAGATTATTTTCAACATTAGTTGGATTAAGTTGTTGATCAAATTCTGTCAATCTAATGTAGCTTTATGTATGTTATTTCTCAGTAGATGGTTTGACTCATATTAGTTGAGATGTGAAGCATGATTGTTTCAACCACAGTTTAACCACACCTATACTGCTGCTGTTGTTCTCACATGAATGCATGTTTAGCAAGCAGCAAAAATAACCCGCTTTTCCAACCACTAATGCACCACGGCGTTGTGTCCACTGACACGAACATCAAGCATATGAAATCTCCCCTAAATTCAAGCACAAAGCCAAAATGGCTTAAATAAAAATCAGGCAGGCAGCAAATAGGTTACTTCCCTTTTAGAGAGAGAGAGAGATAGAGAGATAGATAGATAGTGTAAACTTCTTTTCATGTTTTTTTTTATTTAGAATTAACAAATAATAAATTGCTGATGTGGGACAGAGAGTGAAGTCATGATGAGGAAGAAACACCTCATAAACCACACAGCCTCTCATATATTCATCTGCTGCCTCTTTAGACTGAATCACTTGTAAACCTGTCTGCAAGAGAGACAAGAGAGGAACAATGATCACTTCTAGAAAGATACAAACATCTTTAATTCTGACACTGATGCTTTACTTAGCTGGTAAGAAGAAAATAATCTTTACACTAACAGGAAACAGAAGAGTAATTACATGATTTTGTTTTCCATTTTCTGTTATGTTGCCATGTGACCAAAAGTCCACTTCTAATTGATTGGCTCTGGATGACATGGATAGAAGAGTAAGTTTTGGTGTGTAAACGCTTCCATATAATTAATTTAGAGAAAGCTTTAGTCCCTCAGTGAAGCTGGTTTCGACCAGGACTGGGCACTCTGATAGAGTGTAGTTGTGCTAAATCTTTGACTTGTACTGTATCCAATCATCCATCCATTTTCTATACCTACTTCTTCTATAGTGGGTCGCAGGGGAGCTGTTGCCTATCTCCAGCAGTCTATCAAGTTTGGATGTGTTTTTATAAGGGCAAACCTTTAGTCGATCAGGTCATTGGTGTGGATCATTTTTCACATATCTAAATGAAAATAAACAGCTACAGAAACAGATAACCTCTGCAGGTGAAGACTTTAGGACATTTTCTCACATGGAAACATAACATAGAGGTTTTGTTTTATGTTTTATGAACTGTCAACATTCGTGTAATCTTTTGTGTCCTCAGATTATTTTCAACATTAGTTGGATTAAGTTGTTGATCAAATTCTGTCAATCTAATGTAGCTTTATGTATGTTATTTCTCAGTAGATGGTTTGACTCATATTAGTTGAGATGTGAAGCATGATTGTTTCAACCACAGTTTAACCACACCTATACTGCTGCTGTTGTTCTCACATGAATGCATGTTTAGCAAGCAGCAAAAATAACCCGCTTTTCCAACCACTAATGCACCACGGCGTTGTGTCCACTGACACGAACATCAAGCATATGAAACCTCCCCTAAATTCAAGCACAAAGCCAAAATGGCTTAAATAAAAATCAGGAAGGCAGCAAATAGGTTACCTCCCTTTTACTAACCTACTTTTTAACCCTTTAATGATTAAATCAAGTGAAAACTGTGAGACAGAGTAGGGTCACAACAACAAATTGACAGCTCTCAAACAACTTGAGGCCCAGCAACAAGAGGAAATCACTTCTGAGACCTAGTCTTGAGTGAAGGAGACAAGACATACAGCGGGGGGATAATGGTCGCATTCAGATGGATTACAATGAATTCATGCCTGATGCTGATGAATAGCATAATAGGTGACACTACTTTATGCATTTTAATAAAACCAGTTACAAAGATTAATGGTAATGTGACTAAGAGAAATACATAAACAGACATGAACCTTGTTGGTGCAATTCTACCTGAATGGTTTTTGACTGCTTAGAGTTGTAAAAGAACTCAAAAGCAGAGATTTATGTGGTGTCAAAAACGTTTTTCATCATTAAATAAAAACAAAAATGTCTTAGTTGAGATGCTCCTGCAAGGAAATTGTTCACCATGTCCTAAAAGTGTTGGATTTCAATTCATATTCTGTAGACATGAAGAGCAGGTACTAAACAGGGTTTAAAGATGCAAAATTCATTTGTGTCTGAAATGGATAAAAGAATAAAAAAGTAAGAGTTTACCCTTTTAATTCCTTAGTTTTGACTCAACAGCAGCAACTGGACAACATTCCTCCATCTTCACTGTGAAAGTTGGTGATGATGTTGCTTTGCCTTGTGAAAAGGAGACAGATGATTAGAATAACTGCAACAAAATAGTCTGGATTTCTACTAATTTCCTGCGAACAGAAACCGTGTTTGATGATGGCAGATTCTTGCAGATACAACTGAATCAGGCAGACTGAGTGTTGTGGCAAACTGTTCTCTGCTTATAAAGAATGTCACAGAAGTGGATGTGGGGCGTTACACCTGCAGGCGGCTCAAATCAGGACAATGGAACGACTTCAATGCCCATCTGTCTGTTCTTACCAGTGAGTACTGCTATATTTGTTGTTTGAGTTCAAACTGTCATATATAAAAACACACTGAAACACTTGAGAATCCATGATTACTGTGATTATGACCCTTTCTCTTTCATCAGTATTTAAAAATAAAAATTACTCTCTCTGGCTGATGTGGGACAGAGAGTGAAGTCATGATGAGGAAGTAACACCTTCATAAATCACACAGCCTCTCATATATTCATCTGCTGCCTCTTTAGACTGAATCACTTGTGAACCTGTCTGCAAGAGAGACAAGAGAGGAACAATGATCACTTCTAGAAAGATGCAAACATCTTTAATTCTGACACTGATGCTTTACTTAGCTGGTAAGAAGAAAATAATCCTTACACTAACAGGGAACAGAAGAGTAATTACATGATTTGTTTTTTCCATTTTCTGTTCTACTTCTATGTGACCAAAAGTCCACTTCTAATTGATTGGCTCTGGATGACATGGATAGAAGAGTAAGTTTTGGTGTGTAAACTGTTCCTTATAATTTAGAGAAAGCTTTAGTGTTACGGCTTGCGAGACCAGGAGGTCGTCCCGAGCAGGCACAGAGTTCAGGCGGGCGACCGGACCTGCACCACAGAGTTCTGGGCGGTCGATGGCGAAGCCGTGGAGACCTGCGACAAAGATGTGGAGGCCGGCGACAAGAACCTGCAGGTTGGTCAGGAGGCCGACCGAGCAGAGTAGAGGACCCCCCAGAAACTCTGTGGAGCCTGGCGAACCCTCAGAGGCTGAAGCAGAGCGTGGCGAACCCTCGTCTCTGGGTTCAAAGGCCAGAACGAGGACAAAACGTTCCTTAAACCTCTCAGGAACAGGGTTCGACGGCGCTTCCTCCTTGAACCCCTTGTCGCAGGGTTCAGAAGCCAGAACGAGGACCAGTTCCTCACTGAACCCCTGCAGACTAGGAACAGGAGCTAAGGCATCGGCGGGACCCTCCGTGACTTGAACAGGAGCTGAGGCGTCGCCGAGACCCTAATTGGCGTGAGCAGGAGCTGAGGCGTCACCGAGACCCTCAGTGGCGTGGGCAGAGGCTGAGGCGTCAGCAGGACCCTCAGTGGCGTGGGCAGAGGAGTCACCGGGGCCCACAATGACTTGAGCCGGAGCGTCCCTCTTACGACGTCCTCTGCGCCGTGTGGAGAGGGTTGAGGCTGACTTAGGGTCAGGCTTCATCCCAGGCTGTGGTGTGTCTGGCCTGGAGTCAGGCTGTAGACCTGGCTGTGGACCTGGCTGTAGACCTGGCTGTGGACCTGCCTGGCGTGGGCTGCTCTGCAGCAGCAGCAGCTTTCTGGAGTCCTGGCGTGGAAGGAGGTGGACGGCAGTAAAACTGCTTTACTGCAGTCTCATAGTCCCTCTCCATCTGCCTGATCCTCTCCATCAGCTCCGGAGAGGAATACATGAGACTGGTCCTCCTAAAGCTCTTGATCTGTCGTGCGTAGAACCTTAGCCGCTCCACCAGTTCATCAGGTGAAGACTCAGTGCCATGGGCGGTGCTGCAGCGAGCCTGGCAGACCGTGCTGTGGCAGGCGAAGGTGCGGGCTTACTTGCCGCAGCCCTCACGTCGGCTGGCAGGGAAACCACCTCCTCGGCAGCCGAACCACAGGAAGGCGCTCCGCGCCGACGTTTCTTGCGGCGGGAGGAGGGCGAGGGCTTCACTGCCGGACCAGAGTGCGCAGCCAGGGGAGCAGGCGGAGAACGGCGCTGAACCGCCTCACGCTCCATCTGCTCCAGCAGCAGTGGAGAGGATAGAACCTCCAGGTCGGTCGGCAGATTCCTCATCGCCTCCTCCTTCTGCCGTTCAACCCAGCGATCCAAGGCGTCTGCCTTCAACGTGTCCGCGGGGTCCATGGTTGGCGGAAACATTCTGTTAGTTTGCGAGATATAGGACCCCAGAATGCAGACGAGCAGGCAGCGTGATGGTAAGTAAAAAAGGTTTAATAACAAAAGCTCACTCACAGCAGGAGGCAGGAACAAAACAACAAACAGGCAGGCGAGACAGGCATAAAACAACAAGACTTGGTTTGAGAACTAGACTTGAGCATCATTTCAAAGACAAGACATGGTTTGAAAAATGTTTCCGCCATGAATGACAGAACAGGTGTGTATTCATGGAGGGTGACCAGGTGAAACAAGACAGATTAATAGGTGCAGGTGATCCGAATTAACAGAACAAAACGTGACTGGAGCAAAACAGAGACTCTTGAACACAAACTAGAAAAACATGAAACAAAAGCAAAACCAGATCCGAAAACCAAACTTGACAAAACATGAACAAGACGACAAAACTAAAACATGACCAGGAAAATAAACAGAAACATGATTCAAAACTTGAACTGTGAATAAGACCAACAAAAACCCAGAAACCAAAAACCAAACAACCCCAAATCATAACATTTAGTCCCCCAGTGAAGCAATAGAGCACTTCTTCTGTCCTATCCAAAAAATGTGATCTCCATGACTGACAGAAGCAAGGCTCTTCTGTGTCCAGATGTTTCTCTAAGAGAAATGGTTGAAAAAGGGCCCACATATTGATGAGAGTACAGCCCGGATGTGAACAACAAATACTACAGCACAAAATAGGCTCAATAAGGGGCTTATTTTTCATAATTAGCATTTTGAAAAATATCCTAAATGAAAAAAAGTATCTTTTGTGGTTAAGGTCTCTATGGAAAGGTGTACTTCATGCTTCAGACAAAATTGATGTTACAGATAAGTTAAGAGATTAAATAGATTTTTCAAAACAAATGACAGTGGTTGGTTTATGCATATTAAAGACACTTGAAGTAGATTATCGTAATTACATTGATCAATTTGAAACCTTTACTTCAACACATGCATATTACATCAACTAAACACTTAATGACCACTATAGAACCAGTTTTTGCTAAATGTCCAATGCTCGGCAGAGTCTGTGAGTGTCCCCAAGTGGTCAAATAAATATTAACTGAAATAGTAAGCATCAACCCCTACAAGTGTTTGACAATCTGTGGTGAATGAATTTGATTTAGTGACATTACAAAGAACACAATACGATTGTGTACCAAATTTCGCTGGGCCTCTACAAAGTAACTTTCCTTGCAGTTTTGAACATTTCAGAGCAGTCACGCATATTGAAGGTACATGGGATCTTTCTTAGTTGAGATGCTCCTGCAAGGAAATTGTTCACCATGTCCTAAAAGTGTTGGATTTCAATTCATATTCTGTAGACATGAAGAGCAGGTACTAAACAGGGTTTAAAGATGCAAAATTCATTTGTGTCTGAAATGGAAAATAGAATAAAACAAGTAAGAGTTTATCCTTTTAATTTCTTATTTTTGACTCAACAGCAGCAACTGGACAACATTCCTCCATCTTCACTGTGAAAGTTGGTGATGATGTCGCTTTGCCTTGTGAAAAGGAGACAGATGATCAGAATAACTGCAACAAAATAGTCTGGATTTCTACTAATTTCCTGCGAACAGAAACCGTGTTTGATGATGGGCAGATTCTTGCAGATACAACTGAATCAGGCAGACTGAGTGTTGTGGCAAACTGTTCTCTGCTTATAAAGAATGTCACAGAAGTGGATGTGGGGCGTTACACCTGCAGGCGGCTCAAATCAGGACAATGGAACGACTTCAATGCCCATCTGTCTGTTCTTACCAGTGAGTACTGCTATATTTGTTGTTTGAGTTCAAACTGTCATATATAAAAACTCACTGAAACACTTGAGAATCCATGATTACTGTGATTATGACCCTTTCTATTGTTATATTCCCCCCATTACAACATCATCAGTGACTGAACAGAAAAATGATGATACAATCACCTTGTTCTGCTCCTTGTTGAACTACGGAAAGTGTAGACACAACATGGAGTGGCTGTTTGAAGGAAAGGAGAACATTTTCTTAGAGCTGGAGACATCGTCACGTTCCTGCTCGGCCACTGTCACATTTCCAACGTCCCAACCTGATCAAAACCCAAAGGTTTTTCAGTGTCAACTGACAAACCGTTACAATAAAGACATTCAGCTGTTCAACTTAAGATATCAGTCGTCAGTTGAGAAAACAGGTGAGAACATGATGTAGTGGTTAAAATCTAAAACCGTGGGTTTATTTTAATGGTGTAAAGCCTAAATATACAACAATCATTCAGATCAGTAAGTTAATGATTCAATCTTTCATCTTTATATGTTTAAAGTCTGATGATAGGTTGTCATTTTTAACAGTTGCAATATACATATTTAATAATATATTTATAGACTTTCCATATGTGGTGAGATGCATCATTGTGCCACTGGCTTTGGTAGCATACCTAATATCTGTCGTTACAGTCAACATTTGGACAAAAACTAAAGGTAAGAGCATTTACATACAAAATTTGTGGTTTTATTCGTTCACGTTTTCAAAGAGATATTTACTATAAAAAAAAAAACGTTGTAATTTGGTATTTGTTATTAACAAACCTCGGGTTGAAAAAAAACAGACTTTAAGCTCTTGAAATTACCTCTTTTATTTTACACAACTAAATAAGAGATTGTATAAAAACCAATACAATGAAATCTAACTCTCTCTTCCACATATTGAATGTTGTGTTTGTCTACAGCGGCACACTGATACAGATAAAGGTACAGTAATGGAGACTGGAGAGCTTTATTCTGTTAAACACCACTGCAGCAGCTTAAACTTACCACAGGAATGGGTCTAACTACTGAAAGTTAAGTGCCCCAAGTATTTGTGGTTTAGCTGAATGTCACCTGCAATCCTGTGTTTTGATTTAAATCTTTAGTGGCTCCATCATTTTCATTGTCGTCCAAAACCTTAGACGCTGTGTGTCTAGATAGATAGATAGATGGATGGATGGATGGATGGATGGATGGATGGATGGATGGATGGATGGATGGATGGATGGATGGATAGATAGATAGATAGATAGATAGATAGATAGATAGATAGATAGATAGATAGATAGATAGATAGATAGATAGATAGATAGATAGATAGATAGATAGATAGATAGATAGATAGATAGATAGATAGATAGATAGATAGATAGATAGATAGATAGATAGATAGATAGATAGATAGATAGATGGGTTGGACAATGAAACTGAAACACCTGGTTTCAGACCACAATAATTTATTAGTATGGTGTAGGGCCTCCTTTTACAGCCAATACAGCATCAATTCGTCTTGGGAATGACATATACAAGTCCTGCACAGTGGTCAGAGGGATTTTAAGCCATTCTTCTTGCAGGATAGTGGCCAGGTCACTACGTGATACTGGTGGAGGAAAACGTTTCCTGACTCGCTCCTCCAAAACACCCCAAAGTGGCTCAATAATATTTAGATCTGGTGACTGTGCAGGCCATGGGAGATGTTCAACTTCACTTTCATGTTCATCAAACCAATCTTTCACCAGTCTTGCTGTGTGTATTGGTGCATTGTCATCCTGATACACGGCACCGCCTTCAGGATACAATGTTTGAACCATTGGATGCAAATGGTCCTCAAGAATGGTTCGGTAGTCCTTGGCAGTGACGCACCCATCTAGCACTAGTATGGGCCAAGGGAATGCCATGATATGGCAGCCCAAACCATCACTGATCCACCCCCATGTTTCACTCTGGGCATGCAACAGTCTGGGTGGTACGCTTCTTTGGGGCTTCTCCACACCGTAACTCTCCCGGATGTGGGGAAAACAGTAAAGGTGGACTCATCAGAGAACAATACATGTTTCACATTGTCCACAGCCCATGATTTGCTCTCCTTGCACCATTGAAACCAACGTTTGGCATTGGCATGAGTGACCAAAGGTTTGGCTATAGCAGCCCGGCCGTGTATATTGACCCTGTGGAGCTCCCGACGGACAGTTCTGGTGGAAACAGGAGAGTTGAGGTGCACATTTAATTCTGCTGTGATTTGGGCAGCCGTGGTTTTATGTTTTTTGGATACAATCCGGGTTAGCACCCAAGCATCCCTTTCAGACAGCTTCCTCTTGCGTCCACAGTTAATCCTGTTGGATGTGGTTTGTCCTTCTTGGTGGTATGCTGACGTTACCCTGGATACTGTGGCTCTTGATACATCACAAAGACTTGCTGTCTTGGTCACAGATGCGCCAGCAAGACGTGCACCAACAATTTGTCCTCTTTTGAACTCTATAATGTCACCCATAATGTTGTGTGCATTTCAATATTTTGAGCAAAACTGTGCTCTTACCCTGCTAATTGAACCTTCACACTCTGCTCTTACTGGTGCAAAGTGCAATCAATGAAGACTGGCTACCAGGCTGGTCCAATTTAGCCATGAAACCTCCCACACTAAAATGACAAGTGTTTCAGTTTCGTTGTCCAACCTCTGTAGATAGATAGATAGAGAGAGAGAGAGAGAGAGAGGGATGGATAGAAAAGAGAGAGAAAATTTCATTAATTAAAAGTTAATTTGCCCTCAACATCTTGGCACTTAAGGAAAATAAGGCTGCATTAGGTTTAACTATTTAAATGATGACAGGTCAACATGTTTAGACTTTTCTGCAAAAAGTCTCAATGTTAAAAGATGAAGAAACCACCAAGGCAACAGTTTCTGTATCTTTGGCTGCTGTATGAAACCAACACCTCACTGACCAAGTGAGGTGTCCTTTCAACCATTTTGATTTATGAGTTATTATTATTATTAATTTTTACTGGTTTGTATAGGGCAGCGTGGTGATGTGGAGAATAATCAAAAACACCAAGGATTGTTTTGGCACTATTGTTTTAAAGTGATTGTTTCCATTTGTTTATTGTACAAAATATGTCTATATCATTTCCAAAGATTCACTTCAAAGCAATACTTTTGTTAACATTATGTATGGACAGTTTGTGCTTCTTTAGCCTCTATCATATTCTCTTTAACTTGTAATTGATCATTTTAACCTTGGGGGACAATAATGGCTGAATTCAGATGCAGCTGTTCTGGATAACATTTAAAAGCTTAAAATATTTCAATGAAAACTGGGTTCAAAACAGAGACCTTGATTACTCTAAACAGTCAGGCTGAGTAAACCCCTCACTCCTGTCATATTTACCTCACTTTTGCATTGTGAAATATTGTATTGTTTTTTAAACAGCAATGAGTGAAAACACTAGCGTCAGTAAGACATTATGCAGTAGGATTGTGAGAGAGGACATCTGGCTTCCTGTTCCATTTAAAAAAACATTTCTCCTTTTGGGTTTTACTTCTGAGTTCAGAGTCTTTTTTCTGTTTGTCTGTTGACTGCATTGCTACTATGATAGACCTAGAATGTATGTAATTGAACTTGAATGCATTTGTTTGTCTTGAGATTAAATTTGTTGTGAATTGCTTTAAAATCAATAAACTAAAACCAAGTGAAAACAGAAAAAGAAATGTCCTGAAATCAGAAACAGAACAACGTTGTAAGAGGTCACACCAAAGATCACACCAAAACAGCACAATTCAAATCCATGCATCATATTTGAACTTACATTTGAACTTTTTCTTGTAACCTAAGAGAGACAACAGTACATTTTCTGATCTGACTACATGACGGAAAAAAAATTTGGTGACAATCACAAAAGCAGCATCTATTTCATAAATAGTGTTTGTTACAAAGTGGCAGATGACAGAAAAGGGGTTAAATAGTTTTTGTTAATCAAGAAAACAAATCTTTTTTCCACCTTTTAATTATGTATTGCACCTTATTGTTCTATCAGATAAAATCCAAATGAAATATAATTATGTTTGCGGTTGAAGTGGAGTTTAAACAAAAATTCAACATGGAAGACTCACCATCACCTCCAGCTTCGTCTAATTACTCCTCCATGCTCCACCAATCAGCGTCAAGTCTGCATTTCTCCAATCATCCTTCAAGGCTCAGCTTTTAAAGATCGTCTTCCATGGAACCCTCTGTTGTGCAGCTGAACTTTGACCCTCCTCCACCCCATCTCCACCATTTGGCTTCCAAACTCTTTCCAAATCTCCTCAGGCCTCCACTCCACCACCAGGATCGGATCCCAGGGGGGAAGACATCTTTAAATCTAACCTTAAGGTATTGATTCAAGCGCATGTGATTCTCAGCATTAATGTCTTCCACTGGGGTCAGAGCGCCAAAGAAATAAACATTCACTAATAAACTTTTCTAACTGCATCACTGTCTTCTCTTTGTGAGTCTTTCCAGGTTGAAATGTGATGTTATACCCCTTGAAAATATGTTTAAGGGGTATGGGGTACTTTTGGAAAGTACTAAAGAATTGTGTCTTGGAACCAAACTGCAAGGCTCAGACTGCACACTCAATTGGGAACAGGTGTTCCTGTTATTATTTATAAGCTGTCATGGAAGTCCCGTCCTCACACTGCTAATCAAAGCCAGAACTACTTGTGCTGTTTCCTTGTTTTTTTCCCCCACAGTTCATTGGCATCCATGAAAGTTTAATTAGAATATCTAAATTTGCCGCAGATGTTAGTGTGTGTGAATAGATTTTGAAGTCATGTTTCTGTGTGATGCGACCAGGGAATACCCCACCTCATGACTATTTCTATTTTTTCATTCATATACCCTGCTAGTCAGGAGTTCTGCAGCTCTTTCTGCACTTCTATGGTTAAAGGTATTTTTTAAATAAGCTGTAAAACATTTCTCAGCTTTTGCAGTTTCAAAGTAATTCAATAGGACGATGGTGTCCATATCAAATTCAGAGCCCCAGTGTCCAAGATGTCCTGCTCAAGCACACCGAACACCAGGCTTGAATGATTACACAACAAGCCTAAATTATTTCTTAGCAAGCTGCATCTCAAAACAAGCTTTCTTCAGCCATCTGCAAGCTTCTGGTATGAGTCTGCTTGGTTATTTGATGAATTGTTTCAGGACTTTTATTAGAATTAATTTAAATTGGTTGATTACCAGCAAATGGAGTCAAGCCAGTTTTATTTTGAAGCTTGGGAAATGTCTCCAGTGAGAATCATTATCTATGGTTTACTTTCTGATCAAAATCACGTCATGGGTTTAATGTGGAAGTTACGAATGCAAACATGAGGGAGACAGAATGGAATGTAAAATACTATTAGTTATAAAGCCTTAAACCCTCCAAGAGAGACTTATATAATATTATATTATATTCCCTAACTGGGAATTCAACCCAGACAATATAAGTGAAAACACTGAATGTTAACCACTAGACAACAAATAAGTCTGATGAGTGATTAAAGCAACCACAAGAAGTGATGAACATTTTTCTATCCGTTCCAATACTCCCCTCTTTCCTGCTACTTCAACAGAAAATTCCTTTGGGACCCACTTAACAACAGGGAGCCATTTGACACTGACTGGCTCAGGTAGAGAGTCATTAATGACAAGGACTGAATCCTCCTGGTAACCTGCAGTGGCTGGCTGGAGAACAGTAGCAGCCTCTAGGTAAACGAGGAGAAGGAAAGATGTACATCTGGAAAACAGAAACGTCTTTAGCAGAGAGATCTGTGCAGGAACCATGGTAACAGTTACTTCCTGGACAGGCACTGTAGAATCAGCAAAGTCTGGGGGAATAGCAATGGCTCCACCAGTATACCCTGAAGAAGTGACTTTTGCAGTGGCATTATGGTGCTATAAGGCTGTGATTAAAATGGTATACTCTGACCAAGATTGCTATTGAAGCCCTGCTGTTTGCAGTGTTTGGTTTAGGTTAGGTCTGTAATTGGAGAAATGTATGGCTAGCTGAGACATGAAAACCTTGTTTGGAAGTTGACATAATAACTAGCATGTAGCTGGGCAATTAGATGTTCTCAGGAACCTGCATAAATTTGTTTTCATGCTTAACACGAGTTATCTTGGCTGGGTGCTGTTCATAGATAGGCATGGTGCAGATTTCAGGCTGAACAATTTGAGCTTGTGATTGGTCATAACAGAAAGTACCATCCAGGACACCTCTGTACTTAATATAAAGATGTTTTCTGAAATCTGAAGTGTATTCTTTAAGATGTGAACAGATAGTTTATAAAGTAGAAACTTGAGACTTTTTGAAGGGAAAAAAAAGAGAGAGACAATTGCTGGTGTATTGGTTAGTTTGTACAATGTTTCTTAACTATGGTCACAAACCAAAAGTGTACTTTTTATATCTGTCAGGATTTGTTGGTTCTGTTCCTGTCTGTTTTGTTATGCAGCCATCCACCAGAGGGCCTCCTGCTGCTGCACCTCTGCACAGGTGCAGCACATCAGACACAATCAGCTGGGCAGAATGAAGAGGCTGGAAGCCAGTCACTCTTCGCCTGAGTGTTAACCATCACTGGTAACAACAAGCCACCTCTTGTGTTTCTGAGCATTCATCCTTGTATCTTAGTTACCTCTGAGCCAAGCCTGAGCTTTCCCCTGAACTTCTTGTGTTCTTCCTCTGCTAACCCTCGTTCCTCTGTCTCTCCTCTCCAAGGGTTTCCCTCACACCAGCCCGGACTCTGATGACCATTTGTGGACTCACCTTCTCGTTCCAAGCTTCCTGTGGACTCCGGATCATTACCTCCACGACTGGCTTCCTCCTTTCTGCTCTACCTATCCGCCCAGCATTGCAGCCATCTGAGCCCTCTGGATTGCACCTCCAGTGCAGGCAAACAAACCACAAATCATTCTCCAGACATCTCTCACTGCCTTCATTCCACACGGACCTCTCATTCTCTCGCGCTCTCCATATATATAGAGAGAGAGAAGACCAGAGAGCAAAAAAGATTCAGGATCTGAAGACAATTTGTGCATTGAACGTCTAAAACACACACTATGGGAACTTTTAGCAATTGACACTTTATATGTTAGCTCTTTATCTGTAAGACAAAAACTCCAGCTTTTTGGGCACAAAGTCTAGTTTTTATTAGCTGACAGAGTAAATACGGATACTCTGACACGTAGCTGACGTGTAGCTGACATTTGTGGACGTCGAGCCCTCATACCATCCTCATGGAGTCGGTTTCTAACCGTTTGTGCAGACACATGCACATTTGTGGCCTGCTGGAGGTCATTTTGCAGGGCTCTGGCAGTGCTCCTCTTGTTCCTCCTTGCATAAAGGCGGAGGTAGCCACTCTGAGCCACTTGTGTGGGTTGTAGAGTCCGTCTCATGCTACCACGAGTGTGAAAGCACCACCGACATTCAAAAGTGACCAAAACATCAGCCAGAAAGCATCGGTACTGAGAAGTGGTCTGTGGTCCCCACCTGCAGAACCACTCCTTTATTGAGTGTCTTGCTAATCGCCAAAGATTTCCCCCTGTTGTCTTTTCCATTTGAACAACAAGATGTGAAATTGATTGTCAATCAGTGTTGTTTCCTAAGTGGACAGTTTGATTTCACTGAAGTTTGATTTACTTGGAGTTATATTGTGTTGTTTAAGTGTTCCCTTTATTTTTTTGAGCAGTGTATATATATATATATATATATATATATATATTACCCCATTTCCATTGAAGTTTTCGGCGTTCTGTAAACTGTAAATCATTTTACAATGATTTGCAAATCCTGTTCAACTTATGCAGCTGAATACACTACAAAGATAAGATATACATACTGATAAACTTTACTGTTTTTCTCCAAATATTTACTCATTTTAAATTTGATGCTTGCAACATGTTCCAGGAAAGGTGGGACAGGGGCATGTTTTTCTTTAAGTTACATCGCCTTCAACACCATCAACTCTCATAGGCTCACTGCAGTTTGGATACGAGGAGAAGGTGGGGGTGGAGGATGCCATCCATTACCTACTCACATCTAGGTGAACTAAGTTTACTCAGTATAATAAAGCTCCAGCCTTTCTTGTACTTATAGTTAAACCGGTCTATGAAGTCTGGCCATGGCCTTTCTTCTTTTTCTTGGAGGTTCACTTCAGGAGTATTTTGTGTTTTATAGCATCTCTAGCGTCTGATTGATGAGCCTCCATGTTGGGAGATGATTACTAACTCAGCCATGAATCATTGCCGTGTTTTTTCTTTTTCAGTTTAATTTAATTTTTATTTATTTATTTTTAGTCAACAACGGATGGGATTTGAAATGTAACAGAGTAAAATACTCAAAACATCAAAAAATAAAAGTAATTCAAAGACCAGACAAATTGTGCTTAATTACATAACACAATAAATGTAATTCATTACATTCCATCCTTGCTGGCCTTAGTACATCTTTAGTACAAGTCTGAAACTTTTAATTTGTTGCTGCACTATCCTAGAAGGCTTCCTTTTTTTATTTCTCAACTTTTCAGCTCCACCTTTACGTTCCCTAGTTTGTTTTTGCTGCTCCATCTTCACGGCTAATGGGGACTTATTGCTTGACTGATTGACAGGTAATGTTCCGCAGGGGAATGCCATGATAAGCTAGAGCCACATCACTGTGCATCTCTCTGTTGGATGCCAGAGACAAACAGGAAGATTTAATTTATGCGGCACTAGAAGGGACAAGGCTTTTCTGATTGCTGAGTTATAAGCGCCTCAGAGGCTTTTTGTTTTCTCAGGCCGGGCTTTATGGAACAAGTTTTTCGGATCGTCGCTCAATGTCAGCCGGTCGGCCTTGTAGAGCTCGTTCATGTATTTACAGCACTGAGGAGATTTGCCTGACTGGAGGAAGGAGAGATAAAGAAGGTGATAATGCATCATGGCGACCCAAAAGTAGAGTGTACTGTGCTGCCGGTGCCAACCCACTGGCCCACCAGGGAAGGTGGGCCTGTGGAGAAACAACCTAACGTCACAGGAAAACTGCCAATTTCTCAAGTGGAACCTTCTCAGAAAATAAAGACAGATAAATTGAAAAAGACTGAGGACGAAAAGCAAGCTGCACGTTAACTGCAGGCTCCACTGTGGGAAGGAGCTGCAGAGGAAAGGCTGTAGCACAGCAGAGAGCAAGGAGGTGTGCTTGTTCAAATTAATCAGGCTTAGTCCAGGTTTTCTCACAACACCCTATTGCATAATGGTGCCTTCACAGATGTGCCAGTAACCCATGCCATGGGCACTAACACACCCCTATACCATCACAGATGCTGGCTTTTGAACTTTGCACTGATAGCAATCAGGATAGTCCTTTTCTTCTTTGGCCCAGAGGACACAATTTCCATGATTTCCAAGAACTATTTAAAATGTGGACTCATCAAACCACAGAATACTTTTCGACTTTGCGTCAATCCATCTCAGATGAGCTTGGGCAAAGAGAAGCTGGCGGTGTCTCTGGGTGTTGTCATATATGGCTTTCACTTTGCATGGTAAAGTTTTGACTTGCACTTGTAGATGTAGTGATGAAGTGCCTATGAGCTCACTTGGTAATATCTTATATAGAATGATGTCAGTTTTTAATGCAGTGCTTCCTGAGGGGTTCCTCATTGTTGGTTTTTTGCTTTGCTGCTTACATGCAGAGATTTCTCCAGATGATCTGAATCTTTTGATGACGTTATGGAATGCAGATGATAAAATCCCTAAATAATATGCAGTTGTACGTTGAGAAACATTGTTCTTAAACTGTTGGACTATTTGCTGCACAGTTGTTTACAAAGTGGTGAACCTCACCCTATCCTTGCTTGTGAATGACTGAGCCTTTGGGAATGCTTCTTTATACCCAGTCATGACACTCACTTTAACCTGTTCACCTGTGAACTTTCTAGACAGGTGTGTTTTGAACATTCCTTGAACATGTCACAGGTTTTTGAAAAGACGTTGCAACCATCAAATTCAAAATGATGGAAAATTTGCTAAATGTCCCAACATCATTGGAATTGGAGTTTTATTTTTATTGCACAACTTCCCTCAGAATTAACAATTTTACTGAGTTAATCAGCTAAAGTCCATGCTGTCAGCAAATTGTGTACTTCCCCTTATACAGGTCCAATATTAGCATATTGTGATAAAGTTAATTATTTTCCATAATGTCATGATGAAAATTTAACATTCATATATTTTAGTTTCATTGCACACTAACTGAAATATTTCAGGTCTTTTATTGTCTTAATACGGATGATTTTGGCATACAGCTCATGAAAACCCAAAATTTCTATCTCACAAAATTAGCATATCATTAAAAGGGTCTCTAAACGAGCTATGAACCTAATCATCTGAATCAACGAGTTAACTCTAAACACCTGCAAAAGATTCCTGAGGCCTTTAAAACTCCCAGCCTGGTTCATCACTCAAAACCCCAATCATGGGTAAGAGTGAGTTGGCAGAGTTGGCAGGCCAATTGAGCACAGTGATACCATGGTCAATAAACCATTTACCAGTGGTTTTGGCACTGTGAGCAGGTGCCAGGTCATGTTGAAAAATGAAATCTTCATCTCCATAAAGCTTTTCAGCAGATGGAAGCATGAAGTGCTCCAAAATCTCCTGATAGCTAGCTGCATTGACCCTGCCCTTGATAAAACACAGTGGACCAACACCAGCAGCTGACACGGCACCCCAGACCATCACTGACTGTGGGTACTTGACACTGGACTTCTGGCATTTTGGCATTTCCTTCTCCCCAGTCTTCCTCCAGACTCTGGCACCTTGATTTCCGAATGACATGCAGAATTTGCTTTTATCCGAAAAAAGTACTTTGGACCACTGAGCAACAGTCCAGTGCTGCTTCTCTGTAGCCCAGGTCAGGCGCTTCTGCCGCTGTTTCTGGTTCAAAGGTGGCTTGACCTGGGGAATGCGGCACCTGTAGCCCATTTCCTGCACACGCCTGTGCACGGTGGCTCTGGATGTTTCTACTCCAGACTCAGTCCACTGCTTCCACAGGTCCCCCAAGGTCTGGAATCGGCCCTTCTCCACAATCTTCCTCAGGGTCCGGTCACCTCTTCTCGTTGTGCAGCGTTTTCTGCCACACTTTTTCCTTCCCACAGACTTCCCACTGAGGTGCCTTGATACAGCACTCTGGGAACAGCCTATTCGTTCAGAAATTTATTTCTGTGTCTTACCCTCTTGCTTGAGGGTGTCAATAGTGGCCTTCTGGACAGCAGTCAGGTCGGCAGTCTTACCCATGATTGGGGTTTTGAGTGATGAACCAGGCTGGGAGTTTTAAAGGCCTCAGGAATCTTTTGCAGTTGTTTAGAGTTAACTCGTTGATTCAGATGATTAGGTTCATAGCTCGTTTAGAGACCCATTTAATGATATGCTAATTTTGTGAGATAGGAATTTTGGGTTTTCATGAGCTGTATGCCAAAATCATCCGTATTAAGACAATAAAAGACCTGAAATATTTCAGTTAGTGTGCAATGAATCTAAAATATATGAATGTTAAATTTTCATCATGACATTATGGAAAATAATTAACTTTATCACAATATGCTAATATTTTGAGAAGGACCTGTATTACCTAGATTTAGTTTACACTGTGACCACTAGATGGTGGTAAATACAAAAAGGTTTCAAAGCTCCACAGCACAGAGCGGAGTGTTTCTGAGAAGACTGCATAAATGATAAAACCTGTTAGAAGTAAAAACTACCACAAACCCAACGCCAAGGCTGGGGATCTGTTAGTATCATGCTGTGGGGATAATTGTCATTTTCTAAAGAACTAGACTGATACAGGGTTTCACCTTTGAAAAAAAACTATGTAAATTCAAAGTAGCTGCTTGATTTAAAAAAAAAAAAAAGGAAATCTAACTTTTATACATTATAAGCAGTTAAGAATAGTTTAGGTCAGAGTTTGATCTTTGTTTCTTAGTATTGAATGTTTATAGTGAAGCTGTTCATGTCAGTCTTCTAATAATAAAAAAGAGGAACTACCAGTTTCTGTTCTCACCTTCACACACATTTAGCTCCTTAATATAACCAACACCCAGCTAACTACAGATATGCTTCACAAGGAGTCATTTTTTCCTTTTTATTGTTTTACATGTAAATAAATAATAAAATGCTAAATATAACAAAAGAAAACAAAGTGAGTTATTTATAAAAACACATTGATATGTCCACAGCTTTTCTAACAAGAGATGATTTAAAACATTTAATGAAAACATGAGAGGTGAGATACAGTGAGGTCATTAAGAAGCAACGCCTCACAAACCACACAGGGCGTGTTATAGATTTATATTTAAAGATAATCAGCTTTAGACTCAGTCATTTGTGACCCAGACAACAAGATAGACAGAGAGCAGCAGTGGGAACATTCAGACTGATTAAAATGTTTTTCTTTCTGATTCTTATTCTTCAGTTTAAAGGTAAGAACTTATTATCTATTTTAACAATAACATTTAATATTCTTTTAACTGACAGAAATGCTTGGTTGGAATTTGGTAGTTCAACATGATCTACTGACTTACAACAAACAAATGTTTTTTAAATGTTAGACTTGGTTTTTCACACATTTGATGATGTTTCAACAGCAGCAGATTGATAACTTTCTGCTGTTACGGTCAAAGCTGGTGGTGAAGTGACTTTGACTTGTGGAAATGTAATAAATGGCCAGGAAAGTTGTGACAGTAACACCTGGTTCTTTACTAATTCACATCAGACAGCAACACTGAAAATGGAACGTTTCATGAAGATGCATCGACTAAAGCAGAGAGACCGAGAGTTACATCAGACTCTGGTTATGAAGAATATCAGAGGTGACGATGTTGGTTCATACATCTGCAGAAGACTCATATCAGGAGAACAAGGAGCAGAGTCTCATATTGACCTGTCTGTTATTACCGTTGAGTATTTTCATCATGTTTGAGCTCAATTTGTCAACAACAACATCAGATATTGTATTTTGAATGTATTTCAAAAGTTTTTTGTTATACTTTTAATATATGTTTGTCTTCACCAGTATCTGAGCAGAACACCAGTGATAAAGTGACCGTGTTCTGCAAGGTGATGGTACCTGGGTACTGTAGATACTCAGTGAGGTGGCTGTATAATGGTCAAGAGACAAAACCCCCTACTGAGTTATTCAGCCAAAGTCCATGCTGTCAGCAAACTGTGTACTTCTTCTTAAATTACCCAGATGTAGTTTACACTGTGACCACTAGATGGTGGTAAAACACAAAACGGTTTCAAAGCTGTTAGGAGTAAAAACCATCAACCCAACACCAAACATTGAGGTGTTAGTATCATGCTGTGGGGATTGTTGTTATTTTTCCAAAACACTTATACACGTTTCACTTTTGAACTTACTATGCAACTTCAATGTAGCTGCTTGAAATAAAAAAAAAGTAAATCTAACTTTTATACATTATTTGCAGTTAAGAATAGTTTAATTCAGAGTTTTTTTAGTATTGAATGTTTGTAGTGAAGCTGTTCATGTCAGTCTTCTAATAATAAAAAAGAGGAACTACCAGACTACCAGTTTCTGTTCTCACCTTCATACACATTTAGTTCCTTAATATA
The DNA here is from genome assembly GCF_021462225.1 of Girardinichthys multiradiatus. NCBI lineage: Eukaryota > Metazoa > Chordata > Actinopteri > Cyprinodontiformes > Goodeidae > Girardinichthys > Girardinichthys multiradiatus. The sequence goes on from NC_061808.1 coordinate 4,795,340, forward strand.
ACCAACACCCAGCCAACTACAGATACACTACACAAGGAGTCATTTTTTCCTATTTATTGTTTTACATGTAAATAAATAATAAAAGCTAAAGAGAACAAAAGAAAACAAAGTGAGTTATTTATAAAAACACATTGATATGTCCACAGCTTTTCTAACAAGAGACGATTTAAAACATTTAATGAAAACATGAGAGGTGAAATACAGTGAGGTCATCATTAAGAAGCAACGCCTCACAAACCACACGTAGCATTTTATGGATTTATATTTAAAGATAATCAGTTTTAGACTCCGTCATTTGTGACCCAGACAACAAGATAAACAGAGAGCAGCAGTGGTTACATTTAGTAAAATGTTTTGCTTTCTGATTCTGATTCTTCAGTTTACAGGTGAGAACTTATTATCTATTTTAACAATAACAACTGACAGATATGCGTGGTTGAAATTTGGTATTTGAAGATTAAAAACTAAAAACAATTTGTTTTAAGTACAACATGATCTGGGGCTGCACGGTGGTGCAGTTGGTAGCACTGTTGCCTTGCATCAAGAAAGTTCTGGGTTTGATTCCCGGCCAGGGGTCTTTCTGCATGGAGTTTGCATGTTCTCCCCGTGCATGCGTGGGTTCTCACCGGGTACTCTGGCTTCCTCCCACTGTCCAAAGACATGACTGTTAGGTTAATTGGTCTGTCTAAATTGCCCGTAGGTTTATGAATGAGTGTGTGTGTGGTTGTTTGTGTGTTGCCCAGCGATGGACTGGTGACCTGTCCAGTGTGACCCCGCCTCTTGCCCATAGACTGCTGGAGATAGGCATCAGCTCCCCCGTGACCCACTATGGAATAAGTGGTAGAAAATGACTGACAACATGATCTGCTGACTAACAACAAACATAAAGGTTATTTAAATGTTAGACTTGATTTTTCACACATTTGATGTTGTTTCAACAGCATCAGATGGAAAACATTCTGCTGTTACGGTCAATACTGGTGATGAAGTGACTTTGACTTGTGAAAACGTGATAAATGGCCATGAAAGCTGTGACAGTAACACCTGGATCTTTTCTAATTCACATGAGACAGTAACACTGTTTGAGTATGGAGAATTTCATGAAGATGCATCGACTAAAGCAGACAGACTGTTCTCTGGTTATGAAGAATGTCAGAGGTGACGATGTTGGTTCTTACACCTGCAGACGGCTCACATCAGGAGAACAAGTAGCAGAGTCTCATATTGACCTGTCTGTCATTACCAGTGAGTATTTACATCATGTTTGAGCTCAATTTGTCAAATAATGACAAATATTATGTGTTGTGAATGTATTTGAAAAGGTTCTTGCTATCCTTTCAACATATGTCTGTCTTCACCAGAATTTTAGCAGAACACCGATGATAAAGTGACCCTGTTCTGCTATGTGATGGTATCTAAGTACTGTAGATACTCAGTGAGGTGGCTGTACAAAGGTCAAGAGAAAGTTCCCCCAGATATGGAGACATCATCAACACGCTGTGCAGCCAGTGTTTCCTTTACTACATCTCACTTTCATCAAATGTTTCATGAATTTCTTCAGTGGAAACTTACTGATACGTTTATTAACAAGGACCAGCTGTTTACCTTCAGCTCTCAGGCCTCAGGTGATAAAACCGGTAAGAACATTACCTGTTAGAAATTACCCTGCACTAAAGAAAAACTGCACAGTTTTTGTGGTTATGAACATTAACATACTACATAAAGTAAAGTAATGTATAAATTTAGTTTGTTGGATTTTGTTGTTGCTTTTTCACAAATACAGATGCAACCAGACAGACAACAAATTTTGTAAAAAATAACGGCATCACCAACAAAAATCCTATCAACAATAAAATCAACTCTGACTGATGTAACATCTGTGAAAACAAATCCCTCAACAGAAACCAAGAATCCTTCAAAACAACAACGAGGTGACTACATTTCTCTGTGCTGTGTGTGCAGATCTTTCTCAATTCAACTCAATAATAATATATTTTTGTTTATTTTTAAGGTCTTCAATATCTGCTGAGATGCATCATTGTGTCCATGGGTTTGGTCGCACTACCGCTATCTGTTATTACAGTCAATATGTGGACAAAAGCTAAAGGTAAGAACAATCACAGATAAAACGTTTAATACAAGAATATAATAGAATAAACCTGGATTTGTTTTATCAGTAAACAGGTTTAAACAAATAATTATTCAGTGAATTGGTCTTTCTTAGTTTAACTAAAGTAACCTCTGTGATCATCGTTAACATTATAAAGCTTAGAATTGGACATGAGAGAAGACTAAACATAATCTGTTGATACTTTAAACGGGACATATGCAATATCCACTTCTTAGCCCTTAAGTACAATTTCTTATGTACTCGGTAGTCTGTAAGAAAAGTTGAATTTAGTGTCTCCAGGTGCTGCGTAGATATTTTTACATTCTGTGTGGGTCATTTCAAATTTGCTGATAAATTTCACGTATCCGCCTTATTTATTTCTTGCCGCGATTTTGTAGTCCAAGCTCAAATACGCCAAAGCTGCAGGTAGATAAGCCAAAATTTCTGGTTGTTGGGTGTATTAACCCACACAATTCATTACACCGTCCCCCAGCATCAGAACCTCTGCCTGTTTTTTTTTTTTTTGTTTGGGGTGGGGTTCATGAAAATGTACCCACATCAGTGGGGAAATTTCTATTTCCCCACTTCAAGGACAAGTGCCTTCAGCAATCTCCGCCAGTATCAAGAAGGATTTGCTAAAAGACTTCATCTGATTAAGGGGTCAGTTTCTTCTGTCTTGGAAACGACAGACACAGCAAAGCAGTAAGCTGCAAATAATGTTAAAATGACAACAAACTTATAGAAATGAATTTACTGTGTGTTGAAATGACATCCGGGCCATTGTTTTTATAGCAGCAGCATCGGGCCTTCTGCTTATGTTAGTGCTGTGTGTTCGCTTTTATTACATAAACAGGTTTGCGTCGTACTCGTACTCGTACTCGTCATCTTCCGGTTCATCCAGGAACGGGTCGCGGGGCAGCAGACTCAGTAGATACACCCAGACTTCCCTCTCCCCAGACTCCACCTCCTCCAGCTCCTCCAGGGGGGCCCAAGGCGTTCTCCAGCCAGCTGAGAGACATAGTCCCTCCAGTGTGTCCTGGGTTATCCCCTGGGCCTCCTCCCGGTGGGACATGCCTGGAACACCTCCCGAGGGAGGCGTCCAGGAGGCATTCAGTATAGATGCTCGAGCGACCTCAACTGGCTCCTCTCGATATGGAGGAGCAGCAGCTCTACTCCGACCTCTTCCCGGATGGCCGAGCTCCTCACCCTATCTCTAAGGGAATGCCCGGCCACCCTACAGAGGGAGCTCGTTTCATCCCAGCCGCTCCACACTCTACTGCAAACCACCCTAATGCATGCTGTAGGCCTTGGCTAGAGGGGGCCAGCAGGACCTTCATGAGGACCACACAATCGAGGCACGTGACGTTGTCTGGTATGGCGGAGCTGGGGTCCCACCCTGGAATCAGGCCTGGGGTCGGGACTCGTCGGAGAGTGCCTGGTGGCCGGGTTGCTCCTTGCGGGACCCAGCCGGGCCAAGCCCGAACGTGAGTTGCGAGGCCATCCCTCAGTGGGCCCACCACTTGCAGGGGAAACCATGAGGAACCGGTGCAAAGAGGATCAGGCAGCGGACGAAGGTGGAGACCTCGACAGGCTGATCTCCGGATGCTTAGGCTAGGTCTAGGGATGTGGAATGTCATCTCGCTGGGAGGAAGGAGCCTTCTGGCCGGGGACAGCTCAGAAGCACCTCAGAACAGGGGCAAAAGCGGAGCCTGTGGAGCTATAATAACAAGAAATCAGAACAAATCATTGCAGTTTCAATTTATATAGACCATAACTGAATGATTTATGTGTGAAAAGGATGCATTTCAAATATTTACCATTTAAAAAAAGCTTTTTATTTCAATAGTGAAAATGTGGCTAGTGGTTGTTGGTACTAGGAGAAAACCTAAAATCAAATATAAATAAAGCCTAAAAAAAGCAACATTTCTGCAATATGACAAAATACAACTTCAGTTTTAACACAGAATGTGTGTTTTGTAGCTTTCCAGCAGGTTGATAACGATGATGATGATGATGCAGTAATTCATAAAGATGTTTGAGAACATTCTGCAAGTGCCAGATTTCAACTCACAACAGATTAACAGATGATTCACATACAGTGCCTTGCGAAAGTATTCGGCCCCCTTGAACTTTTCAACCTCTTGCCACATTTCAGGCTTCAAACATAAAGATATAAAATTCTAATTTTTTGTGAAGAATCAACAACAAGTGGGACACAATCGTGAAGTGGAATGAAATTTATTGGATGTGTCAAACTTTTTTAACAAATAAAAAACTGAAAAGTGGGGCGTGCAATATTATTCAGCCCCCTTGCGTTAATACTTTGTAGCTCCATCCTTTGCTGCAATTACAGCTGCAAGTCACTTGGGGTTTATCTCTATCAGTTTTCACATCGAGAGACTGAAATTCTTGCTCATTCTTCCTTGCAAAACAGCTGGAGCTCAGTGAGGTTGGATGGAGAGCATTCGTGAACAGCAGTCTTCAGCTCTTTCCACAGATTCTTGATTGGATTCAGGTCTGGACTTTGACTAGGCCATTCCAACACCTGGATACGTTTATTTGTGAACCATTCCATTGTAGATTTAGCTTTATGTTTTAGATCATTGTCTTGTTGGAAGATAAATCTCCGTCCCAGTCTCAGGTCTCTTGCAGACTCCAACAGGTTTTCTTCCAGAATGGTCCTGTATTTGGCCCCATCCATCTTCCCATCAATTTTGACCATCTTCCCTGTCCCTACTGACAAAAAGCAGGTCCAAACCATGATGCTGCCACCACCATGTTTGACAGTGGGGATGGTGTGTTCAGGGTGATGAGCTGTGTTGCTTTTACGGCAAACATATCGTTTTGCATCGTGGCCAAACAGTTCGATTTTGGTTCATCTGACCAGAGCACCTTCTTCCACATGTTTGGTGTGTTTCTCCCAGGTGGCTTGTGGCAAACTTTAAATGAGACTTTTTATGGATATCTTTGAAAAATGGCTTTCTTCTTGGCACTCTTCCATAAAGGCCAGATTTGTGCAGTGTACGACTGATTGTTGTCCTATGGACAGACTCTCCCACCTCAGCTGTAGATCTCTGCAGTTCATACAGAGTGATCATGGGCCTCTTGGCTGCATCTCTGATCAGTCTTCTCCTTGTTCGAGATGAACGTTTAGAGGGACGGCCGGGTCTTGGTAGATGTGCAGTGGTCTGATACTCCTTCCATTTCAATATGATTGCTTGCACAGTGCTCCTTGGGATGTTTAAAGCTTGGGAAATCTTTTTGCATCCAAATCCAGCTTTAAACGTCTCCACAACAGTATCTCTGACCTGTCTGGTGTGTTTCTTGGTCTTCATGATGCTCTCTGTGCTTTGAACAGAACCCTGAGACTATCACAGAGCAGGTGCATTTATACGGAGACTTGATTACACACAGGTGGATTCTATTTATCATCATCAGTCATTTGGGACAACATTGGATCATTCAGAGATCCTCACTGAACCTCTGGAGTGAGTTTGCTGCACTGAAAGTAAAGGGGCTGAATAATATTTCACGCCCCATGTTTCAGTTTTTTATTTGTTAAAAAAGTTTGACACATCCAATAAATTTCATTCTACTTCATGATTGTGTCCCACTTGTTGTTGATTCTTCACAAAAATATTGAATTTTATATCTTTATGTTTGAAGCCTGAAATGTGGCAAGAGGTTGACCAGTTCAAGGGGGCCAAGTACTTTCGCAAGGCACTGTATGTCTATAGATTACCAGCACTCAAAACAGTGTTTTCTGGGCAGTACATTGTGGGCTTTCAATGTCACATTTGAAGTTATAATCTCTTGCCAGTACCTGGTGTTGCTGTTTCAGCACTTGTACTTTTCTAGTCCCTGACCATGTCCTCAACGTGCAGGTGATGTTTTCTACACTTTAAGAAACAGATCTGAACCAAATCTGAACCCTATCTTCTCCTATGAACAGTTTGGCCACAATCTTATTGCTTTTAAATAAACATAAAAGTTTTATTAGCATTGATGACTAAAAACATTTTGGTTGATTTACATACCAATAAAGTATAGTATAGGCTTATAGTATAGACCTTAAATTACTGGAGAGCTGAGACTCCCTCTAGTGGAAAGTATAAAAAGAAGGACGGCTACTGTTTACCTGTGTTCTTCAAATATGTTTTAACATGAATTTGTGTTGACCAGGAAAATAGTTACAATCTATCTAGAAGTTAAAAGGTAGTTATTTTGTTCTTAACAGATGCCCTGCAGACTGAAGGAGCATTACCATCTGTTTTGATAGAGCGTGTGGTGAATGCTGCATTCAATAAAAACAAATGATACAAATAAGACTTCCTCTGTTGTTTCTTAAAGACTTTTTTATCGAAAAAGCTTCTTCAGTTCTAAATGAATGATAATTAGGATTGTCATATCTTGTTCAGGTACATCTAAAAAATTGGAATATTTTAAATTTTTTTTATATTTGTCACTGAAATTCATATATACAGGTCCTTCTCAAAATATTAGCATATTGTGATAAAGTTAATTATTTTCCATAATGTAATGATGAAAATTTAAAATTAATATATTTTAGATTCATTGCACACTAACTGAAATATTTCAGGTCTTTTATTGTCTTAATACGGATGATTTTGGCATACAGCTCATGAAAACCCAAAATTCCTATCTCACAAAATTAGCATATTTCATCCGACCAATAAAAGAAAAGTGTTTTTAATACAAAAAACGTCAACCTTCAAATAATCATGTACAGTTATGCACTCAATACTTGGTCGGGAATCCTTTGGCAGAAATGACTGCTTCAATGCGGCGTGGCATGGAGGCAATCAGCCTGTGGCACTGCTGAGGTCTTATGGAGGCCCAGGATGCTTCGATAGCGGCCTTTAGCTCATCCAGAGTGTTGGGTCTTGAGTCTCTCAACGTTCTCTTCACAATATCCCACAGATTCTCTATGGGGTTAGGTCAGGAGAGTTGGCAGGCCAATTGAGCACAGTGATACCATGGTCAGTAAACCATTTACCAGTGGTTTTGGCACTGTGAGCAGGTGCCAGGTCGTGCTGAAAAATGAAATCTTCATCTCCATAAAGCTTTTCAGCAGATGGAAGCATGAAGTGCTCCAAAATCTCCTGATAGCTAGCTGCATTGACCCTGCCCTTGATAAAACACAGTGGACCAACACCAGCAGCTGACACGGCACCCCAGACCATCACTGACTGTGGGTACTTGACACTGGACGTCTGGCATTTTGGTATTTCCTTCTCCCCAGTCTTCCTCCAGACTCTGGCACCTTGATTTCCGAATGACATGCAGAATTTGCTTTCATCCGAAAAAAGTACTTTGGACCACTGAGCAACAGTCCAGTGCTGCTTCTCTGTAGCCCAGGTCAGGCGCTTCTGCCGCTGTTTCTGGTTCAAAAGTGGCTTGACCTGGGGAATGCGGCACCTGTAGCCCATTTCCTGCACACGCCTGTGCACGGTGGCTCTGGATGTTTCTACTCCAGACTCAGTCCACTGCTTCCGCAGGTCCCCCAAGGTCTGGAATCGGCCCTTCTCCACAATCTTCCTCAGGGTCCGGTCACCTCTTCTCGTTGTGCAGCGTTTTCTGCCACACCTTTTCCTTCCCACAGACTTCCCACTGAGGTGCCTTGATACAGCACTCTGGGAACAGCCTATTCGTTCAGAAATTTCTTTCTGTGTCTTACCCTCTTGCTTGAGGGTGTCAATAGTGGCCTTCTGGACAGCAGTCAGGTCGGCAGTCTTACCCATGATTGGGGTTTTGAGTGATGAACCAGGCTGGGAGTTTTAAAGGCCTCAAGAATCTTTTGCAGGTGTTTAGAGTTAACTCGTTGATTCAGATGATTAGGTTCATAGCTCGTTTAGAGACCCTTTTAATGATATGCTAATTTTGTGAGATATAAATTTTGGGTTTTCATGAGCTGTATGCCACAATCATCCGTATTAAGACAATAAAAGACCTGAAATATTTCAGTTAGTGTGCAATGAATCTAAAATATATGAATGTTAAATTTTCATCATGACATTATGGAAAATAATGAACTTTATCACAATATGCTAATATTTTGAGAAGGACCTGTAGATTGAAATATTTAGAGTCCTAATGTAAAATAGTTAAATATTGGAAACTCGTGGTGTCACACCATATTCAGCAGATTAATTGAAAACGCCTGCAAAGGTTTCCTAAGCCTGACTGACTGATGACTGACTGACTGATAAATTGAACCATGGTTATCTATTATTTAATTTTGCCAAGGACGGATTCAGTGAACCGTTTTTTTTTTATGTATTTTGAGTTTATGTTTTTTTTTTTTTTCATGTAAAACTTCAACAACAATTACAGCAACAAAAATATCATCCCTAACTATATCAATTAATAACCAACTGACAAAAAGAAAGACAATGGCAGCTTCTACAACTGCAATAAAGAACTCCACAGTCAACAGCATAATCAACAGCTAAATGGACTCCTACAGCAACAAATCCATCAACTGACAGCAAGAATTTACTGAAACAACAAGCTAATGACTTTAATTGATTTGATTTAATTTAATTTAGCTTTCAATCCTCTCTCCCAGGTTGGTCTTTGTGGTATATTATTGTTCCTGTGGTGTTGGTAACGCTCCTAACAATTTTCTGGGGATCATCTGATAGAAGACAACTAAAGGTAAGAGCTTTTACTGCTTTTTCTGTCTTTATCATAAAGTAACCTTTAATTAAATAAACATTTTAACCTGCCTTTATGGACAGTTGTTTCACATATTACTTCAGCAATGGACCCTTAACACAACCCTTTCAGTGCTAAAACTGATCTCACCTGTTTTTTATTTTTTTTTTTCTCTAAGGAAATGAGCAAACCACTTTAAGTTTTTATAACTTATTCCTAAATACTTATATATTTTAAAGTAAGTTTTTGAATTGTTTTTGTTATTTTATACCAGAAAAATCTTGTCCTCTGTCAGAGTTAGACATAATGATAAACTCAGAGAAGGTATGCAATGAAGACACAAGCGAGTCAAAGTTATCTTTGGCTGGCCAGGGAGAGACAGTTCATTCTCTCAAAGGAGCTGCCCTGTGTCACAGGCTTTTATTAAGAAAAGAAAGAACATTCATGTTACAGAATTGTGGGTGTGGCTACACAGTTTCACAAATACAAGTCCTAGTGAATAAAACAGGTTCTGTCCATATACTGATACAGCACACACATCCACATGTGGCTTCCAAGGCCACGAAGATTGTCTGGGGTGCGAACAGTATTCTTCCCAGAACTCCCCCACTTACACACAACATCCTGCTCAGTCTACATAGCAACCACCCAACTCTAAGACAAGATGACAATTCTGTTAATAGTTCATAAAAGTAAAGATCAAAAAACATATGTGAAAAGTATTCAAACCACTTCTATCAAAGTTCACCCAATTAAATAAATGAAAATGTCTTTTAATGGCAAATCATAAGGATAAAGAACCTTTTTAAACCAACGATGATAATTCATGTACAAATCTTCCAACATCCTCATAAAGAAAGTTTTATTGTTTGTGTAGAATGGAGCCAAATGGCTTTAAAAACGAAGGTCTGATTAATTGCAGGCAAAGAGTTAAACACACACTCTAAACAGTGCAATATATTTCCTATTATATCAAAATACTTCATACTGATGGGCTTGAAACGAGCTCCATTAAATGCACAAGTAAGTTAATCTGTATAAATCCATAGATTTCTGTGCAGTTATTGGGTTGCACAGGACGATGCTGCCTACGCCACCATCAGAGTAACCAAAAACAGACAGAAGACTTAAGATGTTACTTAGAGAGGGTGAAATATTCAGAATTGGTGCCTCACTGGGTTTTTAATAAACTACAGAGAATCTAAGTTTTAAGTTTAAGAAAGGATTAGCATACAGATTTACCTTTCATAAGTAAATAGCGTTGCTATAGTTACAGTATGTGAAAGGTTACATGTTTTCTTGTTCATTCATTATCACTTCGAGTAAGCTTTATGAAAATGATTGTTTAGGTAGTTTGTTCCAACAGCAGTTATGTGATGTCATGGTGTTTCTTCAGCTGTTCAGACAGCAGAATATAAATTCTTCACTGTTTATTGACAAAAACAGAATAAAGGTTCTGTAAAAAAGAAAACATGCACAGCTAATATGTTGCATAAATCTACTTGTATAATCTGCGTTACCTGCTAATTAAATGATCAGTGGTTTACTGAAGGGATCCAATGCATGTTGTCTAGAAATACGTGTGAAATGATGCCTGACTGTTTCCACCACAGTTTAACACGTTGAAGCTTTAATTAAAGATCGAAGAAACCCCCAGAACTGTTGCCTACTTCTGTTCCCATCGTTTTAGAAGCTGAGATGCTGACAGAAACTAACACATGGCTCCCCACAAATAAACAGCCAGGTTGAATCCCATGACATCAGACTTAACCCTTATCACACTTATTCATCATTGCACCCACATGTCACACACTTGACTTTATATTTGTGCAAATAAGCTAATGAGCTGAGACTAAACTGCCATTTCAACCTGGAAAGACTCACAAAGGAGGGAAACAACGAGATTATGATTAGCAGGTTTATTAAAAATAAATATCTGTTTGGCGCTCGGACCCTGGAGGAAGACGTATTTTCTGAGGATGACGAGAGCTAGTAAGGGCATTTTAGGATTAGGATTAGGTATGTCTTCCCCCCGGGGAATCCGATCCTGGTGGTGGAGTGGCCTGAAGAAGTTTGAAGGAATTGGGGAGTGTTGAGAATTAAAATCATGTAATTTCATGTTATTAGTTTAGTTTGCATGTGAGAACATTAAACTGAGATTTAACATGAGTGAGCCTTGGGGAGAGAGTCAGTAAGCGCAGGGGTCAGGGTGAAGCTGGCCGTAAAAGCTGGCTGTAGGGACAATAAAGCAATAAATGTCAACTTTCGGCCGTGGAATAGATGCCACGAGGAAGCTTGGCTGATTTACAACACCTGACGGAAAAAGGGAAGGCACAGTCAGTAAGCTTTGAAGTCCACAGTATAAAGATGTACCTGGAAGTTGAAATGACAGAGACATCTGGGTAAAGACAGCCATGCTTTGCTGAAAATCCATCTCTCTCTGTAAGGGCCCTTATGTAAATTCTCTCTTCTTTATGTAATGTTCTTTCATTGTGTTATTTTGTATATTCATTTTGCATTCGAAATCATTGGACTTATTATCTTCCAAATTAAACTTGCGTTAATCTTAATTTCCCGCTCTTCATCTGTTCTTTCTCACGACATCCGGACTGGGAGAGGTTGAGGCCGCAAGGATATCAGTGATAGCATTATTTTACCTCAACAGGAGCCAGATGGAGGAGAGAGGGGAGGAGGAGGATTGAAGCTTAACAATGAGCAGTGATTTCCGAGTTGAAGGTCTTTAAATATAATGTCTTGGGAGTTGATTCGACGAGAAGAGCAGACCCGTCTCTGATTGGAGCGCTATGGCAGAGTCATCAGGTGGAGCGGAGGCGATGAAGGTGAGTCTTCCACATTGAATTTTCATTAAAACTCCATCAGTCAGAACATATCTGGAAAGGCTCAACGTTAAAGCAAAAGAAGAAGAAACCACCAGAACAACAGTTTCTATCTGTAGCTTTAGCTGCTGGATGAAACCAACACCTCAGTGACCACAGATATAGAAGCCATAGAGTCGTTGAATTGTTGTTAGGGATGTTATATTAATAGAAGCGTCTCAAGGTACTGTGAAGTGCCCTGAGACGACATGTGTTGTGAATTGGCGCTATATAAATAAAACTGAATTGAATTAAATTGAATATTTTTGCAAAAACACAAAACTAGAAAATAAAAGCAGTTGCATGTAGAGTTATGTTAGGTATTAATTAGTCAACTCAGAGGCAAGAACGATACAGTTCAGATTTACTTGCAAGGGTAGCCCACTTTGCAGTGCAACTACAAAGTTTTAACACCCTATCTCTTTATTGTATATGCACAGTTCAACAGACAGTTCAGACAGGGTGTATGTGTGTGTAAAAAGAGGAACAGCTGTTTTTAGAAGATTAGCAGATACAGGGTGCGAGTCAGCCTCTATGTCTAGTTTCACATGTACAGAATCTACAAGGTCTTATGAGTGATAAACACAAGATACAAGTTTTCACACCCAACAAGTTACAATGTCATGACTTTAGTTACGATTTTTTTATGTTTTTTTATTTAGAAGGAACAAATAATAAATGGCTGATGTGGGACAGAGATGAAGTCATGATGAGGAAGTAACACCTTCATAAATCACACAGCCTCTCATATATTCATCTGCTGCCTCTTTAGACTGAATCACTTGGGAACGTGTCTGCAAGAGAGACAGAGAGGAACAATGATCTCTTCTAGAAAGATACAAACGTCTTTAATTCTGACACTGATGCTTTACTTAGCAGGTAAGAACATGTCTAACAATTTTTGAAATAATGTAAAGCTGTTTTTAATTAAACCTAAATATAGTTTCTTATCTGAGACAGTCATATTTATTTGTCACCTGGCAACAGGTGATTTTCATGCACAAAATGTCTTTCATGTCTAAATGATCCTTATGGGAACAGAAGAGTAATTATTTGATTTTATTTTTCCATTTTCTGTTCTCTGTCTCTGAGCAGCAGCAGCTGGGGAACCTCTATACTTCACAGTCAGAGATGGTGATGAAGTCACTTTGCCTTGTGGAAATATGATAGATATTAGGAATTACTATAAAAGCATCACCTGGATCTTCAGTTATGAGAATAGAACAGTAACACTGTTTGAACATGGACAGATTCACAGAGATGCAGCAGTTAAATCAGACAGACTGCGTGTTGCAGCAGACTGTTCTCTGGTTATCAAGAAGGTCTCAGTGGAGGATGCTGGTCTTTACGTCTGCAGACAGTTTATAAACGGACAACAACAAGGAACAGGCTCTAATAGTTATCTGTCTGTTGTTCACAGTGAGTATTTTCATCATCACATTTATCAGAACAAACTGTACAACCACAGAGTGAAACATAACCTTAAAAATAATTTAATTAAGTTTCATTTTTCTGCTTTTGTCTCAAATCTCCATCTTCATCAGCGGTTGAACAAAAACAGAAAGATAAAATCATCTTAAACTGCTCTGTGATGGAATATAACTGGTGTAAACACACAGTGGAGTGGCTGTATGAGGGAACAGATAAAACGTTTTCAGACATGGAGAAATCTGAACAGTCCTGCTCTGTTACTGTGACGTTTCCAGCATCGTTTCCTAACTGGAGGCCAAACTTGTCTGAAAACTTAAAGTGTAAAGTAACAAATATTTACACTAACAAAGTGCAGCTGATTGCCTTCAGGCATCAGTCCTCTGGTGGGAGAACAGGTGAGAACATTTTCATGAACTTAATTTGAAAATAATATTTTAAGGATTTAAACTTACATTATAACACCCATCTGTTCTATATGTTATTCTAAACAATTAATGTTGTTTTATTTATTTTTTGTCAAATTTTCTCAAAGATTCAACAGATGAATCAGCCACAATAAAGACAATCAACACCTCAAAACCAACTACAGCTAAAACTACATCAACACCAGAAACAGAACCATCAAATAAATGGACCTCTAGGAGTATAAAAACATCAATAAACATCAACAATTCATCAAAAACTCAAGGTAGAGACTGAATCTCTTACATCCTAAAGTTCAGAGCCTTAATTTTAAACTCATTTCTTGGTATGTTTTAGTCGTTTTGTTGAGAGACTGACCATAAATAATATTTCTTGTCTCAGGCTGGTCTTGGTTGTATATCATCGGTCCAGCAGCGATCATAATCACTGTTCTGGTGATCATCGGATGGAAGAAAACTAAAGGTGAGGACATCATTCCTTAAGCATTAGTTTGTCTTGCTCATGTCAATTTTTTTAATTTAAAAATTATATAAAACAAAATGAGTGAGCATGTTAATATTGTCAGTTTATATAAATACATGCGTACATCGACCCAATTAATCGTTTCTATACATGGTCTTGTTATGATTTGTGGTTGTTTTTGTTAGTCTTATTTCTAGTTAGGTTTTGAATCATGCTTTTGTTTATTGTTTTCCTGGTTATGCGTTAGTTTTTGTCTTCTAGTTAATGTTTTTGCAAAGTTATGGTTTTGGATCATGTTTCTGGTTATGCTTTAATTTTATGGTTTACTAGTTATGTTTCTATTAGTTTGTATCCTGGTATCTCTGTTTTGCTCCAGCCACGTTTTGTTCTCTCCTGTCTGTTTTCAATCAATTTCATTCAGTCCACCTGCACTAAGCAAATCAGTCTCCTCGTTTTACGTGATTCATGCTCCATATATACACATCAGTTCTGTTCACTCCTCACGGAAACATTGCGGATCATGCCATGCCTGTCCTGCCTGCCTGTTTATTGGTTTGTTCCTGCCTCCTCTTGTGAGTGAGTTTTTGTTTTTCTAAGATTAAATCTTTTACTTACGGTCATGCTGCCTGCTTGTCTGCATTCTGGGGTCCTCCGCCATACCAAGCCGTGACAGGTCTCCATTAGAACACAGACAGGAATGAGGTTTTCTTAGGGCAAAACCTAAACAGGACTTGTTTCTTTGTTGTTGTTTTCAGGGATTAATACAAAAAAGAAAGAAGAAAGTGAAGTGAGTGAATTACTGAATTATTACATTGTTATTTAAATATAAAATTGGGATTTTAGTTATTATTCATTTACTGTAGAATTTTTTCCTGATAAACAAACAAAACTGTATAGATCAAAACTGTTATTGATGGAATGCATTTTTAAAATGTGAATATATAGAACTGTAGTGTCCTCCACGATAAAATGTTGATGATAATACTAGTCTAAAACAATTGCAGTATATTGGAGCAGTTAAGTTGATGTATTTTCTGTGCAGATGGATTCTGAGGGCGTTGCCCCCTACGCCTCCATCAGTCACACCAAAAAGGCCAAAAAGACCAAGAAAAAGAACAGAGTGAGATTATTTTTCTACTGTGCTGTTCATGTTATAGAAGAAACATTGCTTTTAAAACTCATGCCAAGATATGTTATAGAGAAACATGCAATAGTTTAGTTTGAAGTTTAATTACTCATCATTAATTACTGAAATATGTACAGATGTTAAAATGGAAAAAAAGAATTTAAGTTTGAAGCTGTGAATTATTTGTGAACAGTAAATGTACAAATTAGCTTTACATGAGACAGGATGTGTTAGAGTTCTAACAAATAATGAATCCTATTTTAAACATGTATATCTGTATTTTTGTTATAATGTTTCTCTTTAGGTTCCTGACACTGTGGCATACAGCAACTTGAATACTTCTGCTCAGGCTACCATTGATCTAAACAGCCTCTACTGTAACATCGGTACATAAATGCCATTAGATGTTGTTTGAAAGTAATGTTTTACCTTAAACAAGCAGTATAAAAACGGCTGTCATCTAGAAATATCTGACTGGTTACAGATTGTTATACACAGTTTCATTAAATTCAATTCAATTCGATTCAGTTTTATTTATATAGCGCCAATTCACAACACATGTTGTCTCAAGGCACTTCATAAAAGTCACGTTCATACATTCCAATTAATCCTAACCATTGAACAGTGCAGTCAGAATTAGCTTTTTATTCAAATTGGATAAAAAGTTTTTCTATCTAAGGAAACCCAGCAGATTGCATCCAGTCAGTGACTTGCAGCATTCACTCCTCCTGGATGAGCATGTAGAGACAGTGGACAGTCACTGGCTTTGACTTTGCAGCAAACCCTCATACTGAGCATGCATGTAGCGACAGTGGAGAGGAAAAAACTCCCTTTTAACAGGAAGAAACCTCCAGCAGAACCAGAACCAGGCTCAGTGTGAGCGGCCATCTGCCACGACCGACTGGGGTTAGAGAAAACAGAGCAGAGACACAAAGAGAACAAAGAAGCACTGATCCAGGAGTACTTTCTATGGGAAGGAAAAGTAAATGTTAATGGATGTAGCTCCTTTAGTCGTTTCATCTCCAAAAAAAGAACAGATAAACTCTGAGCCAGTTTTCAAGGTTAGAGTCTGAAAGAGAGCACATAGAGTTTGTTACAGTAAAAGCTCAGTCAATTGCCATGTCTAGGAGAGAGAAAGGGTTAAACACTAAAAGACAGGGCTATGTGGATCATCTGTAGAGGGTGAGCATTAAGTTGTTGCCAGAAGAAGCTCGGACGATTCCCCTCTCCAGAAAGGTGTCACAAGTAGACACAGAGTCAGGCCAGGTGTAGCTTCTAGGAAGAGAATAGAGAGAACAAGGTTAAAAGCTGAAATAACAGCAAATAATGCAAAATTGGAGAGTAGTGTGAGAATGTAGCAAAGAGGGTGAAAGTGGTCATTATGTCCTCCAGCAGCCTAAGCCTATAGCAGCATAACTACACAGATAGTTTCAGTTCAGATTATTTAGTTAAACGGCGCTTATTTACAACAATGTCGTCTCAAGGAACCCCACAAAGGGTCCCACTGATGGTCATTGTTATACTAAAAACCACAAGGATTGGGATACCTCTCTCTGTCAGACTGATTATAACCATTGGAAAAGAGAAGGGGTCATACAGGTAGCAGAAATGGAGGGTGTGTTTGCACCTCAACCATAACTGAGCCGGTAAATAAATGGAATAATGTTTTATTTAATGCTTCTTAAACAAAATTAAAATGTGTCTATGCATCATATCTGCAAATTATATAGCAGACATAATTTCCAATGCCCATGTTCTTCTATGAGCCCTTGTGGTTTCACACTTTGTGAAGAAAATGGCTGCTGAATGTTTCCATAACGTCAGACGTCAAGTTTATATCTTAAAAAAGAACCTACCAGACCAAAACCCAGTGCTGCTAAGGTTCCCATGATTAAATCAGTTCTGATATAGACAGAAACTAACACCTCGCCGACCACAGATAGACCAACATGCTGTATCTCATGATCTTTAATGTCAAATTTATCCTGATGTACATGTGAAAAACAAAACCAGCCAGTGGTGCATAGTCTCACAGGAGGATGTCTCTGCCCCATAAACCACACACCACCTTTAGGCCCCTTTTCCTATTCTTTTCTACATTTCTAAATGTTTTGTTTCAAACTTTTAATCCTATATTTTGATGTTGGAATGGTCAAGAAATATATTGTATTGGACTGTTTATGTAGCCTGTAGCAAAAACCTACTGGAGAAAGAAAGAACAAAGGAAGAAGTAATAAAATAACTGAAGTGAAACACAGAATGAAGCTTCATCACTGCAGCGGTATCACACAACCCATGTGTTCCTCTAGAAAATTACTTTGTAATGATTGCATCTCATCTTAAAGAAACAATTAACTATGCATGTTCTATTTTTCATCCTATCGTTAGAACGTTACGCTCAGTTCCTTTTTATTCTGCTGCCATTAACTATTTGCACTCAGTTTAATTTTTTAATATAGGAAGTACTCCTGGACCTGTACTTCTGTGTTTGTGTGGGTCTATGTTGTCCTCTTTAACCCAGAGTAGGTCTCAGCAAAGGTCCACTCACACAGAGCCAGGTTCTGCTGGAGGTTCCTTTTCTCTGTTGCCGCATGCTTGCTTAGGAGGAGGGATTGCTGCAAAGTTAGACTCGATGCAATCAGCTGGGCTTCCTTAGATACTGCAGATCATTTTACCAATCAACTTTACTGAGTGCATTGTACTGCATTGTTTTATAATGAAGATTAATCTGTAATGTATATAATTTAATCTGTCAATAAAATTGGATATAATTTCAATCATATATTTCTGGGAATAAATTGGGCTTTTTTATTTTGTAAAATGCCTTGAAAAGATATTTTTACTGTCTACAAAGTTGGAAGAACATATTTTTTACCTCTTCTGAAATAATATTGACAATGTAAATTATTGTTGATGCATATTCTCTAATATTTTCTCAAAATGTGATTCATCGATTTCTTTTTTTATTTTCATCTTAACTTGATGGGTAACAGTGTAAATAAATTCAATTAACATGAAGACAGATGCTGAATGTTTGTAAATAGATGAATTAAATATCTTTACATTTGATTCTTTGGGGTTGTTTGTTTATAAAAATCTAGTTAATTCAGATACGAACCACAAACTCATATTCAGAAAAGGTTAGAACTTTTCTTCAGCTGCTCAGAGAAATGATCATTTCAACCTAGAAAGACTCACAAAGAAAAGACAGTGATGCAGTTAGAAAAGTTTATTAGTGAATGTTTATTTCTTTGGCGCTGAGACCCCAGAGGAAGACGTGAATGCTGAGAATGACATGCGCTGGAATGAATATCTTAAGGTTAGATTTAAAGATGTCTTCCCCCCTGGGATCCGATCCTGGTGGTGGAGTGGAGGCCTGAGGAGATTTGGAAGGAGTTTGGAAGCCAAATGGTGGAGATGGGGTGGAGGAGGGTCAAAGTTCAGCTGCAGAACGGAGGGTTCCATGGATGAAGATCTTTTAAAGCGGAGCCTTGAAGGATGATTGGCCAGGGAGAAATGCAGACTTGACGCTGATTGGTGGAGCAGAGCTGCATGGAGGAGTAATTAGACGAAGCTGGAGGTGATGGTGAGTTTTCCATGTTGAATTTTGGTTTAAACTCCATTAGACACATAATGATAAATGTTTAAGTGTCATTAATTACATTTTATTAGAGTAGTGTGCTAAGGATGTGATTGTTTAGTCTCTAAAGGCTTGAACAACTCCAGATGCAATGTCTCCATCAATTCAATTCAGAAATACTTTATTAATCCCAAAGAGAAATTAAATATTGTTTTAAATCATATTATCCAAGTTTCTTCAAAGAGTTGCTGTAGATGGTGATGGCTGTGGTCAGGAAGGATCACCTGTAGCAGTCTGTTACAGCGGTTTTAAATTTGCCTCTGACTGAAGACACTCTTGTATGGCAGTCTGATGAAATAGTTTCTCAGGGTTGAAGAATCCATCTTTGCAGAATCACCTCCAGAGGTTCCAGAACAGAGCCAGCCTTCTTACTCAGCTTGTTGAGCTTTTTTAGGTCACTGACTCTGTTGCTGGTACCCCAGCAGATGATGGCAGAAGAGATTTCACTGTCCTTAAATGACAACTGCAGAAAGAAGGCTGGTCCATATTACCACTGCAGAATGGAGGACCATCCGGTCCCCTTATACAGGTCCTTCTCAAAATATTAGCATATTGTGATAAAGTTAATTATTTTCCATAATGTAATGATGAAAATTTAACATTCATATATTTTAGATTCATTGCACACTAACTGAAATATTTCAGGTCTTTTATTGTCTTAATACGGATGATTTTGGCATACAGCTCATGAAAACCCAAAATTCCTATCTCACAAAATTAGCATATCATTAAAAGGGTCTCTAAACGAGCTATGAACCTAATCATCTGAATCAACAAGTTAACTCTAAACACCTGCAAAAGATTCCTGAGGCCTTTAAAACTCCCAGCCTGGTTCATCACTCAAAACCCCAATCACGCCAGACCTGGGCTACAGAGAAGCAGCACTGGACTGTTGCTCAGTGGTCCAAAGTACTTTTTTCGGATGAAGCAAATTCTGCATGTCATGCGAAAATCAAGGTGCCAGAGTCTGGAGGAAGACTGGGGAGAAGGAAATGCCAAAATGCCAGAGGTCCAGTGTCAAGTACCCACAGTCAGTGATGGTCTGGGGTGCCGTGTCAGCTGCTGGTGTTGGTCCACTGTGTTTTATCAAGGGCAGGGTCAATGCAGCTAGCTATCAGGAGATTTTGGAGCACTTCATGCTTCCATCTGCTGAAAAGCTTTATGGAGATGAAGATTTCCTTTTTCAGCACGACCTGGCACCTGCTCACAGTGCCAAAACCACTGGTAAATGGTTTACTGACCATGGTAACACTGTGCTCAATTGGCCTGCCAACTCTCCTGACCCGAACCCCATAGAGAATCTGTGGGATATTGTGAAGAGAACGTTGAGAGACTCAAGACCCAACACTCTGGATGAGCTAAAGGCCGCTATCGAAGCATCCTGGGTCTCCATAAGACCTCAGCAGTGCCACAGGCTGATTGCCTCCATGCCACGCCGCATTGAAGCAGTCATTTCTGCAAAAGGATTCCCGACCAAGTATTGAGTGCATAACTGTACATGATTATTTGAAGGTTGACGTTTTTTGTATTAAAAACACTTTTCTTTTATTGGTCAGATGAAATATGTTAATTTTGTGAGATAGGAATTTTGGGTTTTCATGAGCTGTATGCCAAAATCATCCGTATTAAGACAATAAAAGACCTGAAATATTTCAGTTAGTGTGCAATGAATTTAAAATATATAAATGTTAAATTTTCATCATTACATTATGGAAAATAATGAACTTTATCACAATATGCTAATATTTTGAGAAGGACCTGTATAGCAAGAAACTGAACCCTACAGATGCAGGTCAGAACAGAATATCATCAGATGCTGTATTTATTCCAATAGCTTACTTAAATAAGTGAAACTCATTTTATATAGATTCATTAAACACAGAGTGTTTTCCAAGCATTTATTTCTGGTAGTTTTTGATTATTATAGCTTTCAGCTAATCAAAACCTATTTTTGCCAGCAAATGGCAAGGGTCAAAAGGTCAGGCCAATAAATAAGATTTGTTAATACAAAAATGTTCCGCACAATCCTAGGAACATCTGTTGTCTAGCAGACGCTCCAGTAGGAGAATAAGCTACTGGAGAATAAGAGTTTTATCAAGTCTCAAGTCGGCGTAGACGTCTGCCAGGACATTTTAGAGCGCTTCATGCATCCCTCTGACAAGCTTTATGAAGATGCTGATTTCAGTTTTCAGCAGGTTTTTATAGCGGCCCAAACTGCCAAGAATACCAACACCTGCTTTAAAGGCTATACTTTACCAGGAAACCTCGATGTAACATTGATGCACTAATCTATGCAAAAATACACAAGAACAAGTATTAGGTGCAAATGTTGTCCAGTACATGGACAGAGTTCTCTGTAGGCTCACATTTCTGCATTTAAAATATTGGTCACTCTTGTGTAATGAATCAACATTATATATTTATTTTCACTTTTGAAAGTGAAAACACTAAAATATATAGAATTTTCAATGAAGCTTTAATGTATTGAGATGGACCTCTATATGATTTCTGTACAGTGGACATCTGGGTCAGAAAACTTGTCCTTTGGTGAAAAATGTGCTCATAGATACAAATCTGCACAGGAATTTAGAAGAATCCGTTATTATAAAAATCAATAAAAAGCTTCTTTATTTAGTAGAATAATTGTCTTAAAAGGAAAAGGTAGCGGTTTATATTTGCTGCATCTCTTCATCATCCTGTTCAGTTTCTTACCACAGGGGGGCAGTAGAGATCGTTCAACATGTGTGTGTCACACTTTAACATTTAACCCCTTTTAGAAAACCAAATGCATGCTCACACCCATGCACATATCTGACAGCTGACCATATCCCTGCAAATAGTATATGATGCCAAAATGATTCCAGATGCATAGAAACATGATCTAAAATACAGATTTTTCTCTGCACATAAACTCTTTTCCACATCCTTCACCACCAACAAACAACACTGCAGATCCAGTCTGAATAAGTGTTTGCACATACTCAATGATTATTGATGCATATAGTGACTTGCTTCCAAATATCCAAACACTTTGGTATTTGGGCTGAAAGGCTACACATTGTCATACTTTTATAATTCAGATCATTAGGAAGATCAGAGTGTTGGCTATTTAAACAACTTGCAGAAAAAAAACAAAAAAGAAGAAAGAAGACTCTAGAAGAGTTAATTGTAAAGACAATATTGTAAATTAAGGAGAGGCGTAAAAAACACTAAAGGCAAAATTTTAGGCAGCAGGAAAAATAAGTTAAAAACAGTTTTGTTTTGTGCATCAAATTTAATATAAAGTTTTAGAATAGATGAGAAAATGCAATAAATGTTCCTTCAAAGCTGTAGTTAGACATACAGAACCAGAATCTAAAATGCTTTCAGAAGTAAATCAGCTTGTTTCCTCTCTGCCTTTGCCCAGCCTTATCTATGACTCCAAACAGGCAGCAGCAATACTTATATTTTAGTGAAGCAAATGTTTAATTTACAGTCATGTCATTCTGGTCATTATCATGAGGTTCTAGTTTTGAGGAAGAAAAAAAACTCACCAGCAAATGTTTTCCTCCTTTAATTTGAAATGGGATCACTTTAAGGAACTGCTCTTTTATTTCTCTATTTAACATTGTGAGAAGCTAACTGTACCCAAACATTAACTCACATTAATTAGTGTGTGTGTTCTTCGTATTAAGAGATTGTGTCTGGGGCTGTGCAGCCCAGTGTTCAAGCAGTTAAGGACAATAGGCTGTCAAACAAAGTGATTCTGCTTCAGTGATGACCCCCTGCAGGATGCATTCCTCACACACAACGGTGTAAATCCTCCAAAAGACCACAAACTGATGAAAATGTTGAAATTCACAAATGTGAAGCAGTAGTCTTAGTATGCTTTGACATCCATTTATATTTACTTACCCTCAGAAAACTGATCTGAGCTCAGAATTAAATTTGTTGCAATTTTTCTCCATTCAGTAGTTTTATTTACTTACATTAGCCAAAGTAGAATTATATATAAAATAAATCTGCTGCTTTTAAATGTAAATCTTCTATCTGTCATGTATATAAAGCATATATACCCAAATAGATCAATAAAAGAGAGAAACTGTGTCATTAAACATACAACTGGCCTAATTCAATTTCTATTCTCTTACAAAAGAACTTGACCCAATTTAAGAGCCAATCACAACTCAGTTAAAATCTCCTGAGCCAATAAGACGCTGGGCACCACCCACCAGTTTACATAATAATAAGCGGCAGGATAATAAGTGTGTGGAGTAAACCTGCAAAAGCTGCAGCTTGCTCAGTGTGCTTTGGAGATAACTTTGTCCCCTGCAAACCTTCACCATGGTTGACGCCTTCTGTGCCACCTGGAAACTGGTCGAGAGCGAGAACTTCGATGAGTTCATGAAAGCACTTGGTGAGTGAGATCTTGTCCTTCTAGTTACTTACTGTAAGAAAATAGAACAGCTCAGAAATGAACATTTTCTGGTCATTTTTGAATGCAAACTACACATTAATAATTAGAAGTCAAAGAATAAAAGGTTTCCAATAATATTATCCCTGTGTCTCTTCCTCAGGTGTGGGCTTTGCCACCAGGCAGGTTGGTAATGTGACCAAGCCGACCGTCATCATCAGCCAGGAGGGAGACAAGGTGGTGATCCGCACCCAGAGCACCTTCAAAAACACAGAGATCACCTTCACACTGGGAGAGGAGTTCGATGAAACCACTGCTGATGACAGAAACTGCAAAGTAAGATGCTAGAAAACCGCCTTAAATATACAATAAGAGTCAGAGTAAAAATGAAAGCTGCTGATTGACTGAATATGAGGGATTAAAGGCAACTCTAAGTGGTTTTTTTTTTACTATTTTTTACTATTTTAACATTCCATGGCTGTGTGAAAAATGGTGGAGCTGTTACAAAAATACTTAAGTTTGATTGTGTGTTTTTTTATAATTCAGTTTATAATCACTTCACTTCTCTGGAGAAATCTGACAGCCTTACAATGGCTTACTTTTGTATTTCTCACACTGAAACTCTTCTTTGATCCTTTAAGTCCACAGTGACTCTGGAGGGGGACAAGCTGGTCCACGTCCAGAAGTGGGACGGCAAAGAGACCAAGTTTGTTAGAGAGATCAAAGACGACAAGATGATCATGGTAAAGACACCAGATGTAGTTCAGTTGTACATTTTATACATCTTTTTGACTTTTATTTATACCCCAATCAATAAAATTTACCAAAAAAAAAGTTTAAAGTAGAAGATTGTACCGTATGATCCTGTGAGTGTGGTACTGTCCATACAGTCTGTGGAGAATATGGAAGATTTGTTTTAAACTTTGCTGTTTTCATGAAAGGATTATGATTAGTTTATTAGATATTTCTCTGAATGAAACAGGACAGCTAGTCTGTTTATCATAAATCAACAGACAATAAAACACAAATACAGCAATTCAATACTCAACAATACACAACACGAATATTTGTCTGAAGCTATAAATACTATCAAGCTATTTTTTTGTTATTGAAACCATCTATAATTTATTTTTATGCATTTTTGCCTAAACTGAACTAAGTATATTTCAAACCAGAGTTGTTTTTTTACAATGAAAAGAATAAAACTTTTTGTCTCTTTTGTGCAGAACCTGACCTTTGAAGATGTCCATGCGGTGCGCACCTATGAGAAGGCATGAGAGCTCAAGCTGACAGCACCACTAACCGGCCAATCCGTGTTGATTTTATACATTTTGTGGACTGTTTGCTCTTTGCACTTCATTCTCCTCCACATGTAAAAGATCTGCAAGCTGCACATGTTTTGTAAGATGTTTTTTATTTGAATACATTCCTCTCATGGGAAATGGATCGATGTTGCAACTCTGTGTAAAACATAAAATAAAGAAATTAAACGTGTTTTCATGTGAGTTAGTTTAAAATAAATTGTTCCATCTGATCAGAGGTAAAGTGTTTAAAATGGAGCAGTTTAAAGTTGACTTTTGGACCTTTTTGCACATCATAATGTTTTCACTACAAGAGAATGAAGTTAATCTAATGACACAAACGCAGATTTTTCTCACTGAACAACATTAGGGCCAATAGCTGTTTTCATAGAACATTTCCTGTGTGATAGAGGCTAAGAAAACTGTGAGTAGCCCAACAACATTATCTACCACACCCTTCAAAAAAGGTGACATGAGGCTATTTTCTGAGATGATAAAATGTATTGCATTAATTTGTGAAATGACTAATTACTGAAGCAGAACTTGAGGACAGTATTTATTCTGAGCATCAGCTAGATGTTCCTCTGGCTTTATTAGCCATGTCAAAAACCTCTGCTTAAATGATATTTAGACTAAAATGTAACTTTGAACTAAATAAATAATCTTCACAGAATCTACTGTAATCCCAAGTAATATGACCTCTGTCTTTGCATAATCAGTATTTGTATAAAGTACATTTTCTTTATAGAGGTTGACTGTTAAGAGGAAAAAATATGTGGTAGTTTTACTAGTAGAAATCAGGCTGAATAATTGACTGATTATATAATCTTTTTAATCTTTTACCACACTGGGCATAAAATTGTACCTATGTGTCATATTTGTCCTATTTGCCTTTAGATGCTGCTTATTTTAAACTATTACAACAACAACAACAAAAAAACAGAATTTAGAAAATGCAATTTAAAATACTGAAAATATATTAGGCAAAGTAAAGGCAGAGTCAAGGCTTACAAAAACAGACATCTTTATTTCCTTCACTTTTTTCATATGTTTTACTGGCCAGTTTCAGTTTAACAGGACTCACAATTTATTGTAAATTAAATACTATTTTTCATTGCTTAGCATATATAATATTTAGTTCTTCATGCAGCAGTAAAGATAGTTTTGCAGTTTGGCAAATAATCCATGACTGCTGGTTATGCCCCAAATGTTACTTGATATTATTTTAAGACCTCGGATAACAACAGTTCTACAGGCAACACTGCTTTTAACCATTTAGCCATGACAGACCAGTAGAATCAAGAAATAACTTTAAGAGAACCTGTCTTACAACATGAAGTAGGCTAATAGCTGTCAAAGAGCAACACATCATACCCAGATTAAAAAAAAAAAAAAATCAAGAACAGGTGATTTACATCTATAGGTCTGGAAAGGTCTGGCAAGGTGAACCTTGGCAGGAGTGAACGACCAACCAATATAGTTCCCAGAGAGCATTGCTGCCTCATCCAGGAGATCACTTAAAACCCTGAACTACATCTTAAGCACTATAGGCTTCACTTGCCTCAGTTAAAGTCAGTGTTATCAATTTAACTGAAAGAAAGATACAGGGCAAAAAACGACATCTATCCTAAAAATAAACCCTACGTTGGCTGCTTCAGATTGTCCAAAAAACATCTTGATCTAGACAAAGGTGGAGCTTTTTAAACGTTGTGTGTCCTTTTGCCTCTTGAATAAAACTAACACAGCCTGTGGAAAAAGAACATCATATATTTAATTAAAACTAGTTGTGGTAGTGTGATGGTCTTGCCCTGCATTGCAGCTCTAGGATTTGGAAAACTTGCTTTAACAGATGAAACCATGAATTCTGCTCTCTGTCAATAAATCCTGAAGGAGAATGTCAAGAGTCATGTGGGCTACAATGCAGGACAATTATCCAAATCACACAAACAAGTTTACCTCTGAATGGGTCGATACTTACTGCACTGTGTCCTCTAAATAAGGTATCTGAAGCTAATTTTAACCAGGAACACAGAATATGTTTAACATCGCCCATTAAAACTAAAATGTCTCCGTATGTTAAAAGACAGAAAAAGTTATTTATTTTAATAAATTGTTATTGGACCACAAGTTAGACTTTAATGTGTTTTTATGTATATGACAAAATATTGTTACTTATAATATCGCATTTATTAAACCTAAAATATAAAAGAGGAAAAGGTAAATATATTATAAATATAAAGGAAAACAAATGTGCCATAAAAAAAAGATTAAAATAATTGACCTGGTTTACTGTCTTCGCTTGAGTAATCCGCCATGAAGTGGTTAAATGTATCTATTTTACTCCTCCCCCTTCAGCTCCAAAACAGTCAGCTGATGCAGTACTTCCTGTTTACTTCTGAGAAGTGATCGGCTCCTTTAGTTCAGCTACTTTACTCCATATAAAACCAATGTAGGGCTTTGTTTTGATCATTTTTCTCTCCTCATGGCTCAGATTGTGCGTTTCTTTCTGCTCCTGCTGTGCGCCGCGGCTCTGGTCTCTGCAGCTCCGACGGGAAGCAGCTACCTGCCGGGAACAGGTGAGTGGAAAACTCCTGTTATTAATGACAACTGTAGTCTTTCATCACTATAAGAAAACACCCAGGCTTCAGTGTGCAGGGGGGGTAGGCCTGTGTATTTTAAACATTTGTCTTTGCAGGTTAAATAGCATGAAACACCCAGTTTTCAACTACATAAATAAAAGTGGTTATCTCTATAAGAAATTGCGGCATTTGGCTGATTACTCTGTTGCCGAATTTTTTGAAAGACTCTACTTGTATGTATTAAAAGTTACAATCTGTTGTTGAATGCGAGTAATTTATGCCAAAGTCAAAAATCTAAGAATTGGTAGAGTTTTAAAGGAAGTTCTGCCCGAGACATCAGGCTACCTCTTCAACTGGCCTAGAAGCGCAGCTACTAACTAACCAAACATGGAGAAGCAGCTTTTAGTTCTTATGCTCCACTAATCTGGAATAAACTGCCAGAAAACTGTAAACCCTAAATTGCTTTAAATCAAGATTAAAAACTTATTTGTTTAGAGTGGCCTTTGACTGTACCATCTAAACATTATTAGTTACGTTTTCAGTCCAATTTTCCTTTCATTTTCTTGTCCATCATTCTATTCTCTTTATTTTATTTTATTTTATTTTACTTTTTTAAATGACCTCTGTTGCTTGATTTTATCATTTGATTTATTTTTCTGTCTGTATCTGTGTTTATTTGCTTTGTGATTGTATTGTAATTTTATGTACAGCGCTTTGAGTGTCTCGTTGCTGAAAAGCGCTATATAAATAAACTTACCTTACCTTACTAGGATTAGAGATTTTAGATTAATTAATCAATTTATAATTTTGTTTAACCTTTGTATTTTACAGTAGTTGATAAATAATATACATTTTTATCACAATAATTGCACAAATAATTAGTTAAGCCTGAAGTGCTTATGTTCAAAACTGTATTATTGTATCATTGAAACATACTAGAAATAATATATTATTCAAGGCCAATGATACTATTACTAATATTTAATAAATAATATTAATACTGCTATCAATACTACTACCACAGATAATAATAATAATAATCACAAGAGATGCACCAAGTAGGTTTTTCTTAGCTGATACAGATTCCTGGTTCACTGTGAGGTGACACAGCCATTGCTGTGTTGAAAGGAAGGCTCTTTGCTGCTGGCTCTTTGAGGTTGGAATCTAGATTGAAAAGGAAGAAATTATGAACATTATCCCCATGTATGCAATAAAGCATCGCTATTTCTGATTTTTATTAAACTTCAAAAAGTGCAACGAAGTACATGCTGTTGGTTGACGTGTTAATAGACAGAAAATTGGGTTTTGAATTCTTAGTTTTTTTGCATGGTGGTCAACAGGGGGCCAAAGAAGTCATATGTTTCAGTATTTGACCGGCTGATGATTCAGCAGAGCAGATCAACAGAAAACTGTCTGAATTTAATCTCTGGGCGACTGATTGGTCCATCTCTAATTATTATTAAGCTATGTTCTGTTTTTCCAGGCAGGTTCTGGCACATCACCGACCTCCACCTGGACCCCACCTACCACCTGACCCAGGACCCCACCAAGGTTTGTTTCTCCTCTAAAGGGGCCCCCGCCACCCATGCAGGCCTGTATGGAGACTTCCTGTGCGACTCCCCCTACAGCCTGATCCAGTCAGCCTTTGCCAACATGGCACCACTCACACAGCCGCAGGACTTCATCATATGGACCGGGTCAGTACAAAAGGTGCAGGTGACTCCTATTGATGGAGGGAAAATTGGTTTTATGATGTAGGAATGAATAATCTATAATAAAGTATTTATTATCTTTAAATATATACTACTTATCTATGTCTATACAGGTCCTTCTCAAAATATTAGCATATTGTGATAAAGTTCATTATTTTCCATAATGTCATGATGAAAATTTAACATTCATATATTTTAGATTCATTGCACACTAACTGAAATATTTCAGGTCTTTTATTGTCTTAATACGGATGATTTTGGCATACAGCTCATGAAAACCCAAAATTCCTATCTCACAAAATTAGCATATTTCATCCGACCAATAAAAGAAAAGTGTTTTTAATACAAAAAACGTCAACCTTCAAATAATCATGTACAGTTATGCACTCAATACTTGGTCGGGAATCCTTTTGCAGAAATGACTGCTTCAATGCGGCGTGGCATGGAGGCAATCAGCCTGTGGCACTGCTGAGGTCTTATGGAGGCCCAGGATGCTTCAATAGCGGCCTTTAGCTCATCCAGAGTGTTGGGTCTTGAGTCTCTCAACGTTCTCTTCACAATATCCCACAGATTCTCTATGGGGTTCGGGTCAGGAGAGTTGGCAGGCCAATTGAGCACAGTGATACCATGGTCAGTAAACCATTTACCAGTGGTTTTGGCACTGTGAGCAGGTGCCAGGTCGTGCTGAAAAATGAAATCTTCATCTCCATAAAGCTTTTCAGCAGATGGAAGCATGAAGTGCTCCAAAATCTCCTGATAGCTAGCTGCATTGACCCTGCCCTTGATAAAACACAGTGGACCAACACCAGCAGCTGACACGGCACCCCAGACCATCACTGTCTGTGGGTACTTGACACTGGACTTCTGGCATTTTGGCATTTCCTTCTCCCCAGTCTTCCTCCAGACTCTGGCACCTTGATTTCCGCATGACATGCAGAATTTGCTTTCATCCGAAAAAAGTACTTTGGACCACTGAGCAACAGTCCAGTACTGCTTCTCTGTAGCCCAGGTCAGGCGTGATTGGGGTTTTGAGTGATGAACCAGGCTGGGAGTTTTAAAGGCCTCAGGAATCTTTTGCAGGTGTTTAGAGTTAACTCGTTGATTCAGATGATTAGGTTCATAGCTCGTTTAGAGACCCTTTTAATGATATGCTAATTTTGTGAGATAGGAATTTTGGGTTTTCATGAGCTGTATGCCAAAATCATCCGTATTAAGACAATAAAAGACCTGAAATATTTCAGTTAGTGTGCAATGAATCTAAAATATATGAATGTTAAATTTTCATCATTACATTATGGAAAATAATGAACTTTATCACAATATGCTAATATTTTGAGAAGGACCTGTATATCTACCTATCCAATATAAAGAAAGATTAAATTGTAAAGGAAAAATTCAAAGACTGGCCCCTGGCTTTTCTACTAATGTTCATGTGTTGTTTGAAAAGTTTCCCTCAGCGTCTGTAACAAGGTTTAAAAGCTGAGCTCAGATGGTGGTTTTTGTTTGTCATGTGCATTCCTGTAACAACAGTCAATGTACTGTCAAGAGGAAATATCACTTCCCCCTTGCTGATTATTACACTCTTCTGTGGTTTTTAATGAATGTAATGTATGAATGTAACCTTAACCAATAAAAATCAGTCTTTAAATCTTTACTTATAAAGATCAAATGTGGCTTTATACTTTTTGTCTCACAGGGACAGTCCACCACATGTCCCTCCAAATGAACTTTCAACAGACTTGGTGATCCAGGTGATCAGTAACATGACACAGACCATCACACAGCATTTCCCCAACCTGACTGTCTACCCTGCACTGGGAAACCACGACTACTGGCCACAGGTAACCGTGAGGCCTCCCCGAAGGATTGTGGATGAAGGCACCAAAACGAAAGGTTTTGTCATCTGCAGGCATTGTATTCAATTAAGCCTGAAGACGGGAAGGTTTTTCTTATGCAAACTACCAAATCAACTTGACTTTTACTGAAAATTTATAATAGATGGAGATACACCAATCAGTCATCCAGAGGTCGGATTTAGCCAATTTTTCCTATGATCTGCTCTGATGAGTGATCAACAGTATATATAATCTGGTAAAAAGAAAGTACAGCCTCTTTTAGTTCTTGAGGTTCAAGACATTGTGGAAGTAATCAGGGCCCTTATTCACAAAAAACTAAGAGTAGCTCCTAGTGACGTCATTCTAAGACAAGTCATTTTTTTTCTTAGAAGCTACGTTTAAACATGTTGATGCCCTTTGTGACAATTAATTTAATTAATTTAAGTTTTATCATGATTTACACATTTTGGAGAAAGCATTCGACTGTGTCCCTCATGATGCCCTGTGGAGGGTGCTCCAGGAGTATGGAACCGGGGGCCCTTTATTAGGGTCCATCCGGTCCCTGTACGAGCGGAGCAGGAGTTTGGTTCGCATTGCCGCCACTAAGTCGGACCTGTTCCCGGTGCATGTTGGACTCCAGCAGGGCTGCCCTTTGTCACCGGTCCTGTTCATAACTTTTATGGACAGGATTTCTAGGCGCAGCCAAGGGCCAGAGGGGGTCTGGTTTGGGGACCAGTGGATTTCGTCTCTTCTTTTTACAGATGACGTGGTCCTGCTGGCCCCCTCTAGCCAAGACCTACAGCATGCACTGGGGCGGTTCGCAGCCAAGTGTGAAGCGGCTGGGATGAAGATCAGCTCCTCCAAGTCTGAGGCCATGGTGCTCGACTGGAAAAGGGTGGCTTGTCCTCTTCAGG
Source organism: Girardinichthys multiradiatus (assembly GCF_021462225.1). Classification (NCBI taxonomy): domain Eukaryota; kingdom Metazoa; phylum Chordata; class Actinopteri; order Cyprinodontiformes; family Goodeidae; genus Girardinichthys; species Girardinichthys multiradiatus. Next base: position 4,826,820 of record NC_061808.1, read on the forward strand.
TTGGAGGGGAGTTCCTTCGTCAAGTGGAAGAGTTCAAGTATCTCGGGGTCTTGTTCACGAGTAAAGGAAGAATGGAGCGGGAGATCGACAGACGGATCGGTGCGGCTGCCGCAGTAATGGGGGCTCTGTTCCGGTCCGTTGTGGTGAAGAGAGAGCTGAGCCGAAAAGCGAAGCTCTCGATTTACCGGTCGGTCTACGTTCCTACCCTCACCTATGGCCATGAACTTTGGGTCATGACCGAAAGAACAAGATCCCGGATACAAGCGGCTGAAATGAGCTTCCTCCGTAGGGTGGCCGGGCTCTCCCTTAGAGATAGGGTGAGGAGCTCAACGATCCGGGAGGGGCTTGGAGTAGAGCCGCTGCTCCTCCACATCGAGAGGAGCCAATTGAGGTGGCTCGGGCATCTATACCGGATGCCTCCTAGATCCCTACGTCGGGAGGTGTTCCAGGCACGTCCCACTGGGAAGAGGCCCAGGGGACAGCCCAGGACACGCTGGAGGGACTATGTCTCTTGACTGGCTTGGGAACGGCTTGGGCTCCCCCCAGAGGAGCTGGAGGAGGTGTCTGGGGAGAGGAACGTCTGGGCGTCTCTGCTGAGTCTGCTGCCCCCGCGACCCGGTCCCGGATAAAGCGGAAGACGAAGATTTACACATTTCTGAATCCAGTTTAAGTTCTATCATCGGTTAATTTCTCTCCATTGACTGGAAGTGCATTTGTTTTTTGTTTTATTTTGCTGTTTCTCTTAACAACCAATCACAGCTCTTAGAAGACAGTGTCACACCTAGCAACAGGGTCAACCACACCTAGAAACGGGGTCAACCACACCTCCTCACTAAAATAGTATTTTCTGTCGTCTTCTTGCTCAGAGTCGCTCTCAGCAGCGAAGTGAATCACTCTTAAGCCAGGAGTCCTTGGCAGGAATATTTAGGCTAAGATAGGAGCTCTCTGAGACCCTCTGAATATCTTTGTGAATACAGGCTCTGATTTTTAACAAATTCAGCAGTTAAGTGAACCTAACCTCAAGTGTACAACAACAGGTTCCTCACTGTCATTGGTTTTATATGTGTTATTAAATAAAGTGGAATGCTGCGTATGAATTATTAAGTAAACCCTTTGATTCAGCAGCTTGTAGAGCTACCTTCAGTAGCAACAACTTGAAGTAATTGTTTTTTGCATGACGAGCCCAAATCATCCCTCCACCATCGTGCTTGAGAGCTGACTTTAGTTTGTAGATATCCTGTGTTTGGTTTTCTCCAAACATGGAACTGCATTAAGCACTATAGCATTCAACAGCGCCCCCTGTCTGATATCTGGGTCATACAGAGCGTGATAAAGGATCTGAGTCAGCAGAGGAATTTGTTTTCCTTCCTTCAGGTCAAAGGTAAATGCTGCCATTAGGTGCAATTGGTACAAAGTAGTTTTTTGTCCCAAGTGCAATTAAAGCTCTTAATCAATTTTTACCAACTGGCACATTTAACAGTTTTATGTTGATATGTTAGATAATTATTAGGTGTGGGAATTGTATTGACATGTTTGTATTATGCTTTGACCATCTTTGACTGCTGCTGTGCACCAAATTTCCCCTTGTGGGACACTAAAGAACTGAACTAAACTGTGCTATGGCCAAACACCTCTACTTTGGTCTCATCTGGCTGAAATTGGTCTCAAATTGATCACCCGTCTTCTTCAATCCAATGAGACGGTCTGTTCTTCGATTTTGCTTATACTTTCCATAAATAATTGATCTGCTGGAATCTTTGTTGTTGTACATTTGATGCTGGGTAATTCATTTTAAAACCTGATTAGATCATACTTGATTTTATCCTGAAATCTTAAAATTATAGGAGGGATTACCTTATTTTCACCATGACTGAATGTATTTGTTATTTTAGGACCAGATGCCAGACTCTACTAACGCCATCTACAAAGCAGCTGCTGCACTCTGGAAACCCTGGTTGGATACTGAAGCTCTCACCACTCTCTCACAAGGTACATTAAAGCCTTCCACACCAAGGCAGGATCTTTTAAATGAAGGAACAGTGGTAAAATGGACCAGGCTGTTAAACTGTGCTGCAGTTCTGCTCCATATCTTTATTAGATCCATTTCAATTCAGTTTAGTTTAGTTGTAGAGCCCAAAACCACAACAGTAAAGCAGTCCAATTCAAATTAACATCAAGTCTGATATTTCTTCAGTGCCGTGGCTTCCTTTCATTTTGGAAATATGCTTACAGCTTTGGCATCAAATCTTAATTAATTTCTACAAAAAAAATAATATAAATCATTTCAAATGAATTGTTTTCAGTCATATTCCAGGTAATGTTTGCATTTAAAATTGGCACAATTTACATGTAATTGTGGGAAAAGTATCCTTTTTTTATATTAGCTCATTTTTGACATCTGTGATGTTTTTCTGTAGTCTTTAAATTAAACTGACTACATTTTTATATGATTGTGTCTCTGCACACTGATATGTTATATTGAAAATAGGAAGCAGGAAAACTGCTGTAGTTGAATGTTTAACATCATAAACTAAGTTCTATACATCTAAGCCAAAGAAGCTGGCAGGAAATTGAACACACTGTAAAAATTAAGGCATACAATGTTTGTAGCTGTTTTCTGTTGGTCATTTTTGCTTTAATCCAAATGAAACATTCTTTATGGATAAAACTACTAATCAGTCACTGACACATCTTTACAATGTCATTAAGATAGAAAGATAGAAAATCACCATGTCCTCAGTATTGAGACGTTGCAGCATAACTAATAGTATACCAGTATTTAAAATCCATCGGGTGAGAAGTCACATGAAGATTTAGCTGTTTATACTTTAACTGCAATATTCATGTTAACTTGTTGCCGTTTAAATTTGTGTCATGATAGTTTATTATAAAGGTTTTGCTTCTATCATCTATAATTTTCTTAACTGTTATCAGATAAGCATCAGGCTGTATTTTGTGCTTTGGTCCCTTCTGTAGGTGGTTTCTACTCACAGCTGGTAAAACCTGGTCTGCGGTTGGTGAGTCTCAACACCATCCTTTATTATGGTCCTGATAAAGTTACAAGCAACATGACAGACCCAGCTGGACAGTTTGAGTGGCTGGAGAGGACTCTGGAGAAAGCTGCTCAGAGCCAAGAAAAGGTTTGAACTCTGACGTTAACTTGGCTCACTCATGGTGGGGGCATGCTGATTTGTAAAGTCAATAAAGATTAATCTATGCAGTTTAATGCATTTCTACTTTAGGTGTACATCATAGCCCACGTCCCGGTGGGTTATCTGCCCTTTGTCAGAAACACCACCGCAATCAGAGATCGCCACAACGAGAGGCTGGTGGCCATCTTCAGGAAGTACAGCCATGTTGTTACAGGACAGTTCTATGGTCACACCCACAGAGACAGCATCATGGTGCTGCTAGATGAACAAGGTGAGAAAAACTAGCAGAGTTTTCTTAAACATATAGAATTTGACTTTAACTGACCCTAGTTTTATTATGCCAGCTGTTTAATCTGCTGTTTAATTTTAACGGTACACTTTAATATCCATCTCAGCACTTCATTATGAAGTGCAACACAGTGCATTACAGATTGCATTAAGATACTGTGAGTTAGTTATGCTGTTTTGTAAGGATGTTAAAGCAACACTCAATTTTACCTGAAGCTACTCTGACTCTGTTTACTGTGATTAAACACTCAGAACCAAAGCATTTATAATGACCCTGTTTTTACCCAATCATTTTATAAATGTGTTACCTAAAACAGGGTTCTCCCCCAGTCTTCAAAAAACGGTAAAAGTAAAGGATTTAATTAAGGTATTTTCCACGTTTAGATAAATACATAAAAAGAAAAGCCAGTGTGAATTACCGCATTGACCAGCATGGATTCTATTTGCAACAGAGAGCAAAATGCACAGATGAGTTAGTGTGAATTATCTGTTAACTGCAATGACAACCAAAAGTGCAGGCAACGAAAAAAGTAACATTTAAACGGTTAAAAAGAACTAAAGAAGTTAATGTTCATATTTTGGTGGGAACTCACTTAAGAGGTTATAAGCAGTCAGCGTCTTATTTGCCGTTTCAGTTTTAGATAATGGGGCTGGATGAAACATCTCTGTTATCAAAAAATTTGAACTGCTGTGATTTTTGCATTTAATGGTTAATAACATAGAAGAAGTAAACAATTACAAGGATATTTGTGGTAGATAAAAAAACATAAAACAAACATGACATTTTATCTGGTTGTTGTTCTGCAGGTAATCCTGTGAATTCGCTGTTTGTGTCGCCGGCTGTTACACCAATCAAAAGTATTTTTGAGCAGTTTTCCAACAACCCAAGTTTCCGCATGTATCTGTACAACAATAAGAACTACATTGTCAAGGTAAGAAGGTTACAATAAACTAAAGCTTTTTTTTAGATCGTTTGCTTTCATCTCATACAAATAGCACAGATTTAATGAGCATCCAACAGTATTAACATATAACTAATCACCTAATTTATATTATTGTTCAACACTGTTTTGGAAAATGCTCAAACGTTTTCACTTAGCAATAGACTGTGGTTGACATTTTCTAGAGGAATTTAGATTCAGAGTCACTGTTCAGCTTCTTTCATTTTATTCAGCCAGTATGTAAAAGAAGGACTGCAGTGCATTTTCATTGTAAAATATGCTCACCTATTGATTTTACATTTCTTCACATGAGCTGATTAAATCATGTCGAAGCAGTGCAACATTTTCATAGTCAAATACTGAAACATATTTACCATATTTGATTAAGCTAAACTCTGTAAATAAGGCAGGTTCCCCACATCCTGGGGCTTCAGTCATCAACACGGTAGCCTCTGACCCTCTACTCATATAGAGACCACTAGTGCCTCAAAATATTTTTTTAAAAGTGTTAATAAATGAAGGATTTATAAATTAATAGCTAAAACCGTGCTTGTTTATGAAGCAAAATAAAAACCAAAGATAAGAACTTGAGTCTAAAACTTGGTTTCAAGTTCCACTTAAAACACAAGAACAAAGACTCAGGACTCGACTCAGACTAAAGGTCTGGGGCTTAAGTCTCATGAAAAATCTTTATCTCATGTAATCAGGAGTAAAAGTGAGTTGTTGAGCTTAACCGTAACTAAGTGTGTCATACTGGGGGGAAAACGATCTTCAATTGTAGGATGGTTGTCGAACTCTGAATGCAGGGCAGGGAAATAACTTTACTAAACTTTACTAAGCTTGATGCATAAATAGCTTTATTTTGAGTCTGTTATTTTAGCAAAAGAATAAGGGATCACCAGAATGTTTTTTGCGACTTTCATTTATTCTCTTTCACAAAATTCTAGAAAAAAGCTATCTCAGAATAAATCACAGGAGCAGGTATTCTAGCAGATTTAGGCTAAACTTCATCTTACTGCTTAAAGACCGAACCTACAGAGCTTTTATGAATAATCACAGTGCCAATCAGAACACAAAAACTGTTTCTGGCTTTCAACTGACTCAAAGACTTTTCCTATCTTTCTTTCTCTCTTTGTCTCTCCTCCGTTTTGCCGCTTTTCTGTCCCTCTGAAGGATATTTGGCAGTACTATTTGAATCTGACGGAAGCCAACGAGAAACAAAGGTCCGACTGGAGGCTGGAATATATCATGACTGAGGCTTTTGGACTGACGGACCTGCAGCCAAAAAGTCTTCTTCAGCTGGGCCTCAGCTTCATGCTGCCACACACCAAATCTTTTGACAAGTACTTCAGCCACTTTATGGTCAGCTACGACAACCGCCTCATCTGTGATGGAAGCTGCAAGGTCAACCAGGTGTGCGCTGTTCTCCACCTGGATGAACAGTCATACTCAAAATGTGCGGCGAGTTCACACTGGTAGCAAGATTTATTCTCAGGAAACTTTAAAGTCTTTCATATTTTTTGTATATGCTGGCATCAAATAAAAAAGCGAAACGTTAAGCTCTGCTTTCACTGAACCCAATAATCAACTAATAATTGGTCCTGAAAGCAATACCTTTACTGTACAAAAACTAAGATAAACATTACGTTTCTGTCCAAACTGTTTTTTAGTTCTATGTCACTTTACTTGATGGTAGAGACAGAGGAGAATCATATTTTTCTTGCTATAAAGTAAAATAACTACACTGATGATGGATGAAAAAGAGGGTTTGGATGGTTACATCTGCTGCTTGAATATTGTTTTCCACTGTTGATGCGAAGGGTTCATAAATAAATGCTGTGTTTATGTTTCAGAATATGTTTGGTTAAAACTGATTTTGTACTGTTGAGCAGCAAAGTTGCACTGTCTGATTGTTGCGACCCAGCTCAGCCATGAGAAAAAGGGAACATTAAAGTAGGTGAAACAGGTTTTTGACCAAAACTAAATGATTTGTTTAGTCTTTGGGATTTTGCAAAAGAAAAAAGGAGGGCACCTTGAACATTACAGAAAGCAACAAGGTTTTTACAAGTCAAAGTCAACAAACCACGTTCACATATCAAATGGGAACAAAACTAGTTTGAATTAAACATTCTTAACAAAAAGTCGACAAGCCAAGTTCAGATATTTCAAAAAAAGGACAACAAAACTAGTTTGGGTTAGCAAACATTTTGCCCAACAGTTAACAAGTCAAGTGCAGACATTTGAAAGGGCAGAAACGAGCCGCATCCATTAACTGAACAAGAGCTCATATAGGAGGGTCATCTCTGTGATTGGACGAGCCAGAAATGAACAGTCCAACTGGGTTTCAACGGTATGTCCATTTGGAGGAGGCAACCAGTGATGGGAAAATCCACAGCTGATGCAACCAAAATGGCCTCTGGCCATAACACTGATGTAATTATTGTAATGAAATTTGATAATAAATGAATGTATATTTGTACAGCAGAAGTTACCACAATTCCTGTGGCTATATGCATTTATTAATTCCAAAACACTGTAATATATTCAATAATACCAAAAAATATCATGTTACATATGTCAGGCCATATTGCTTAAAGCTTCTTAAATATATTAACTGAGTTTTATTGATTTTAAAATGTGTCCAAGTGCAGTTATAATCCCAACATTGCAAACTGATGCTGTTTATTGCAGGGTTCCTATACGTTTCCATGGAAACATAGTATCTAGTATCCCCAAATATACAAATATAAATGAATGTATTGAATAAATCAAAATACACAGACACATAATTACAGTTTAATTAAACATATTACAAAAACATCTTCATCAAGTGTATAGGACTAGGAAAAATGGTTAAAATGGTACATGTATAAGAACTGTGTGCAAGAAAAATGGCTGAAGTTTGTGTTTCTCTGGAGAAATACTTCACTACACACTTCCAGTTGGTCAAAGGGTGTTTTCCATAGAATAGTTTTTAAAATAACCTCTGTTTTTTCTTAAAGTCTGTAAAGAAAATGTTTGAATAATCTCATTTTATATGTTTTAGTTTTTTTGTCCCTTCTTGCAGAAAATGTTTGCACTATTTCATTTCCATTAGATATGCATAATTTGTTTGTGTAGCATCAGGATTTAGTTTGTGGAGAATGGCGCCTGTCTGTAGATGCAGATAGGAAGTTCAGCATCCAGAGTGTGAAACCAGGATGTAAACTTAGTTCATTAGTTATCATTTAATAGGTAATATCAAGAACAGATCATGTTGTTATTTGATAAAATGTAGTTAATCTGTTGTACAGATGGAATCTCTTGTTACGGTGAAAACTTTATTGTCTACAGCAGAGATAAAACATGGATGAAGTCACTGAAACACATCCTGGCTTTAATATAGACAATAATGTTTTTGAATTTCATTGCTGGTTCATAAGAAACAAACAATATAAAATATATTATCTCAGATGTCTCACAATGTTGGTTTAGCTTTTTTTTTTGTTTATTCCTTCACTGAATAAAGAGCTTCAGTGAAACACTTTGTCTAAGCCATGCTGATTTTATTATAAATGAGTTATAATACTCAGCCAAATATACAAACTGAAGATGCATGGGCTAATTTCCCCCTGCTGGAGATGCAAAGTAACAGAAACTAACCCCAGATGACCATCCACGTTCAAGTTCAACTCCCCCATCTCCCGATCTTATTCTTCTCTTGTTCAAACTTTCTAGAAAATCCCCCTCGTTTCTCAGCCACCAACTAAAGAATTTGACCCTCACCTCCTTCCCATCACCCTCCTGACTCTTTTGTCCACATTGCCTCCCTCCTGAAATGTTGAGTGGACCTCTCCAAAGCTTCCCAAACACTGCCTTTTTTGTGTGTGCTAATGTATCAGTTCAAACCACCAAAGGCTGGACTACAAAAGACAAGTTTCCCATCTTCCAAAAACAGTACAATCCATGTCATTCCCTTTCACAGGGATTTTTAATCTGAAGGTTTCAATAGCAAAGGTCAGTTTTGTTGCAACCACTTTTCAATCCTCAGAGTTTATTTTATTGATTACAAGCTATTGAAATGTTTGAAGTTTAAGCTCAAAACTAAAGCAGAAAGAGGTGTAATGAGATGCCCGGTATGTTCAGATAGCCTCCTTTAAAAAAAAAAAAAAAAATTATTATTATTAAATAAAGAAATAAAGTTCACAGTACTTTCTAAAAGTTTTCTTTTTGTGAGAAATTTAGAAACTTTTCCTGAGCCCAAAGTCTGAACTGCCAAACTCTTTCCCCTCATGTGCCCCTTTGCTTTTATTATTCCTGTCCATTCCTGGCCTCCTTCCTCTCAGTTCCTGTCCCGATGTAACCGTGGAGACTAAGACTGTGGCAGGAATGGCAATGGAGAGGACTCCATCACCACAGTAACAGGAGTAGAGCTTCCAGTCATGTGGATCCATCTCCTGGGTCACTATTATTAGCAATCCTTTCAACTCCAGACCAGCCAAACAGATGAACTGTAAACCATGTGTGTGAGTAGATAAGATTTTTGCTGCAGCTTCTGATGGAGTTTAAACTTGATAAATTTATCCAACATTTGCTGTACAGTTAAATAACATTTTTCTGTGTTGATAGAGTTGAGAAATCCCGATTTTATATAATTATTAATTAACAACGATGCCTCGGAACACAAATTTAGTTAAATCCCGACATCTTTGTGATAAACTGAAAACAATCTGTGGGGAAATGTAGCAGTTCACTTGTTTTTGTCCAAGACTCTAAACAGTATCTCAGTTGTAAAACATGGCATGTTTTTTCTTCTACAATTTCCTAACTTTTTAGAGGCATAATAAGTGACAGTTATTGCTATAGCCAAAATGGCTCACCACCCAGAGCAGCATCTTGCCAGGGGAGGTTGGAGCAAAAGAAAAAGGAAAAAAGCAGTTTTCTGTTGCTCATTTGCATTGGGGCTGCAAACTAATGATTATTTTGTTATCAATGAATCTGTTGACTATTTGACTCAATCGATTTAATAATCAGATGGCAAAGGTGCTTAATACAAAATTTTTTACAGCATTTGAACCACGTGAAGCTAAAACTAGGAGGAGTTCTGAATAGAGCACATTTACAGACAACGAATGTTTTTCATCTTAAATGCTAAATATATACATTTCTTTGTACAGTTTAGTTCAATTACAGCTCTGAGTTGGTTATTCTTTCAGCAAATGGCTTGCTTTAGTGTCTGTGTGCTCCAGTTCCAACTTTTATTTGATTACTAAATTAGTCACGATCAATCTGATTCATTGTTTCGGCCCTAATTTGCATGTTTACTCAAAGTGGGGAGTGGGAGTGCTCCATTGTTCTGCAGGTACTTATGTTCGCTTTTGATGGTGTGTCACACACTGTAATGAGCTGATATTCCACTACCGCTTTCCTGATGGTAGAGTTTTTGGAGTACTGATGAATGTCGAGTTTAGATTAGACTTAGATTGATGTAATCGGATTCTGTTTGGCTGTTAATATTGCAAGCTTTAATGTATTTGTATTTATGCTGCATGCATTCACATGCTAGTTTATGTTCAATCACATGTTGCTCAGTGTATGAAAAGGAGACCAGTGTTTTAAGTGATTACTGATATTTGCAGGTTTGGAAAATTGAACCATGGTTGTTGATGTTTGTTATTTTTATATTATTCTTAGTTTAGAACTTTGACCTCATTTGATGTGGGTGATATGCAGAAGGAGAAATTCTCTTTGGGCCCAATCCATGCTAGTGCACTTCTATGATCTGATGCAGCTTTATGTCACTATGCTAATGCAAGAAAAACTTTAATCTAATTCCATAATTTCCAAAATGTATTCCTAACAGATATAGATATGGTAAAAAGAACAGGTTTCATGGTCTACCTAATGACACAGTAGAACTGGTGATGTTCAGTTTTGTAAGGACCTGTTAAGACCAGGGCCCGTATTCACAAAGATTCTCAGAGTCCTTTTCAGAGAGCTCCTATCTTAGCCTAAAAATCCTGTCAAGGAGTCAGCACCAGCCTGGAATGTGAGCAGCTCTGGTACCTGCTGCAGTCAGAAGCTAGAGAGGAGATAGCAGAAGACCAGAGAACGTCTCCACAGACGGGAGATGATAAAGTTAATCTTATCTCTATATTAATAATTGTATGATTGTTATAGAAATTTATATGCTCACTTACTCCCTTGTTTAGTCTGGATCCCTGTGTGATCAAGTCGGGAGCGTTTTATTAATTCACTATTATTCATTGTATGGAGAATATCTCTCCTTTTTCTCTCTCTTTCCTCCATCTTCTCTGCTTACAAACCTGCTAGGCTTATTAAAAGTCCTACTCACTACCCTTAACTTTTCCTAACAATAGGAGCTCTCTTAAGGCCTAAGATGCTTCGTAAAAATGTTTTATCTTACTGAGGGAAAATTGTAAGAAAACTCTTAGAATTCGAGAAATTTTAAGATTTTTCTTAGAATGACGTCACTAGGAGCTACTATTAATCTTAGGATTCTTTGTGAATACAGGCCCAGATCATTTATGTGTTTAAATGACAGAAGGTGTACTTTCTTTCTGTTATGGCCACACACATACAAAGAAAAACAGTTTCTGTCTTCATTGGTGACAATAGAAATATAAAACTATAAACACCATTTTCAAATAACTGGCAGATTTAACAACAAAGTTTAATATTTCCCAGTATAATTATTGTTGTTGAAACTTATTTAATACTTAAAGGTAGAATGAGGAGCTGCAGTGTAAGAAATGACCAAGACCAGTTCTTGAAACACTGTTGTTGGTCGGCCTCAGGCTGACACACTGCCGTCTTAAACTGTATGACTGGTTTCGTTTGGCTCACTGACCCACATGTTCAGGTTTGTAAAGTTTTCTTCTGGGTGAGTGGTGGAGGCCCACACCAGTTGATCTGAGGATTACTGTCAGGACAGCATAACCATCCAGCAGCCCTCTCCTGTGGAGCTGGAATCTCTGTGTCTGTGTGCATGCTTCAGATCACCTTTATCCAATGTAGATAATCCCTTTCAGCATCTTTAGGTTTTAAAAATACTACCCTCTCTTAAAAAAAAAAGCTTCTGCCTGAATATATCTTTTATTATCAGCATAATGGAGGCTAATTTGTTCTCTAGATCTTAAATGCCATCTGGTGAAAATGTATTGATTGTCTGGAATAAGACATTTATTTTAATGGCTATCCGGAAGCTCAGAAAAAAATCATATTTTTATTTTATCTTTATTGTCCTGTTGCTTAAAAGGTAGAGAAACTTTATCATACGTTTTTTTCATGTAAAGTCTAAAACCGTGGTTGATGCATTGGTTGTGGCATTGTCCCTGGTGCAGCTTATGTTTACCTTTTTATATATGTCTCAAATTGAGCCTAAACAACCGTGTTTTAGCAAAAATCTGTTCTACTCCTGCCACTATCTGTTTAGAAATAAGGAAATCTTCAGATATTAAGACACAGATTCAAATCACTGATCCCATATCAACCTCAAAAAGCAAATTCACAATATCTAAATTAAACGTTCTATATAAGTGAACTAGAAAAACCCAGTTACCCACGGAACAAGTTAATGCTGGAAAGTAAATGTTATATTATTGGGACACTAAATTCAGAGGCTGCTGTTTGAAAGACAGAGATGAAAACCTTTTTAAGCCCGTTGCATAGCTTGCTTCTGGTCTTGGTGTACTAATGAGCATACAATACAAGGTTACTGGCTAATTAGAAAGAAAATATTAAAACTGTGGCAACACTAACTTAACTTCAGTCATAGAGACTGTTGTATGTCTGTCCCTGTTTTTAAAGCACACTGGTTCTGACCTTGCAGAAGGCAAACAGTCTGCTTTTAAAAAAGATATTTTATGCATGACCACATGTTGATTCTATTATTGTCGATTTACTCTCCTTCCTTCTTTTAAATCTCATTTAGATGTTTCCTGCAATGTTATCTCACATTGATGTTGTCTGCCTGTGCTTTTTCTTCTATGCAATTCTACTTATGTAGTAAGCCACTGAAAAATGAAATAATCTGCAGGTTTTCCTCAACATTGCAGAAACAAAATCAGACATGTGACCAGAAATTATTTCTTTTGACAGTAGAAAATCTCTTTCTGTCAAACAATAAGTCTTATTGTTATAGTATGGTTCTTCTTCTAGGTCATCATGCAGGTACTTTGAATGCTAATAGACATAATATTAATTCAGGTTGTCTATAAAGTGTATATATTGAGTTATCAGGACATCAATCCTTAGAGTTTTGACTGTAATCTTTCTTTTTACCATCCTCTTCATTTCTACATATCACTGACAAATCAAGCTCTGACCACTCTTTACAGTGAAAGATCAACCTTTACTTCAAGGCTAAACTATGCAATAACAATTCAGTTTATTCAGGTCTGACAATGCTCTGTTTCTGTTCAGAGCAGCTAAACATAAGGCTTCTTTCATAGCTTTGGTGTCCTGTGTGATATTCTGTCCCACAAGTCTCACACAGTCGATAATGGAGAGAGATGGAGACAGCAACACAGAGATGGGGGGTCTCTTTAGTCTCATGCTTCAGTAGTAATTTGTCACTAGGCATGAATGGCCTCCTTCATCAGCGAGGGAGGCAGAGGCAAAGAATTTCAGTGTAGTGCATGTGTGTATATGTGTACACTAGAGGGGGTCAACCTTTAGGTTGAGGTTTGCTCTCAGCCCATTTGTAGCCCAGATCTGTCTTTTGTGTGGGACCACCATAGGCAGGTCTCCCGCAGCCAATCGGGCGCTTCTGAACCCATTACCTCACTCTTGTGGTGACTGTGCCAACTTGGAACAGGATCCACCCAAACAAAATGCTAATTTAAGGAAAGAATAAAAGAAGGGAACGAAGAAAGTGATTGTGGAAAAATACACAAGTTAAACCCTGATTCTTAACTGTTACCACAGTTTGAAATCCAACATTTTATTTATATTCAAAAGTAAAGATTTAGGTTAGATATTTCTATTTTGACTAAATGACAACAATGTCTATGGTATTATCCACCTCATCACATAGTTATTCCTTGTACCTTAACGATGTTATAAATGTGTTTTCAATCAATCCTGACCTTCCTACACCAACTGGCGTTTCCCCAATTTGTACTGGTGCATGATCACCTTTAGACACGATCACCTGTTTTTATAGACCGACCTGATGGCATCTTTACTTCAAAGGTGTTCTGAGCAAGATTAAATGTGCAGAAGCACTGAGCAAAGATACCGATTCCTGTCTCTGCCTGTGGCAGTTTTTAACCCAACTCTGATGCCTGTCTGTATGATATTTAGTGTAATATATATTTAGTGTTTTATTAATTTGTTTGTTGCATATTTTTTATTTAGTAACTTATATGCTGAAACTAGTATACAGCTAGTGGAAAACAATTATGTATTTATTTTCCTACTAACATGTAAAGGCTGTTGTTCATTGATTGATTCATGCATTTACATTTCAGTTAATCTACGTACATATTTACTGACTTTCTAACGTATATATTTATTTAGGCTTTGTCTTGTTTAATTTATAAATCAGTTATTTAATTTAGCATCTTCTGAGCCTGTGTCTTCATCCCATTGAGAAAAGATAGTTTGATCAAAAATTGAATCATGGTAAAATAAAACCATTTAAGTCCTAAGAAAGTAGTGTAATTTTCTGGTATATTGATACTGTATATACTTCTGTTTATGTGTGTGTGTTTGTGTGTGTGTTTGGTATGAATAAGCTGGAAGTAGGCCAGCTATTGACATCCCAACAACACGGTTAAGTCTTTTCTTGTCTCCAATTAAAATTTCACCCAGTAACACCAGTTGTTCATTTCCCACTGGAGTAAATCCTTTGAGTGGGAACACAACGCTCTGATTGTTCTGCACTGATGAATTTATGAATGAGCACAAAAGATGTGGCCATTGAAAAAAGTGTAATCTTACTACAGTGGTGGGATTTTTTCTCCGTGTGTAGGACATGTAGACAATTAGGAACAAGTTCAAAACATCTAAATCAAATGTTAAGTTTTATTCTTTAAAATATAGATTTTTTTAATGCCACTGTAAGCTAAGTGGCAATGTAGACAAATACCTGAGGATTAATATGAAAAAGCATCTCATGTCCACTGTTAAGAATGGTGAAAGATTGGTGATGCTGTGGGCCTGTTTCTCTTCCAAACGCCAGGGAATCTACAGATCAATTCAATAAATTAGAAAATATTTAATTTAATTTAGTAACTCAATTCACTGATTGAAACACAATACATAGATTAAATACAAACAAACTGATGTTTTCAAGCCTAATGTCTGTTAAATATGATGATTTTCTGCTTACAGCGAATGAAAACATGGCATTTAAGATTAAAATATAGCATCAGACAAATTAAAAAACATGTTTAAGACAGAAATGTGGGCTTGAGCAAACATTTTTATTTTTAAAAGGTACTTTTAATCTGATGAACAAGCCTTATTGGAACGGATACTCTAATTTACTGAATATGACTGTAGTTATAATGCATGGCAACATGTACTCTTATGGCCACCGCTGGGAAACTGGAAATGTCTCGTCTTGTGTCTTTAACCAGGAAAATGATCCAAAGCATATGGCAACATCAGTACAAAACAGTTATATTATTTTTATTTTCTTTGCCAGTGTTCAATCTCTTCATAAGATATAAAAGATAAAAAGTGATTTTAGTTGCTTGATCCTCTTATCATGCCCTGTGATAGACTGGTGATCTGTACAGGGTGTACCCCGCCTTTCGCACAATGACTGCTGGAGACGATGGATGGATGGATGGACGGATGGATGGATGGATGGATGGATGGATGGATGGATGGATGGATGGATGGATGGATGGACTATACATATACAAACTTGATTTTTTTTGCTTTAGTTTGCATATAAATTGAAAGTCTTTAGAACACACTATACTGACTTATTGTAAAAACTTTACTTTAATCTTCTTAACTTTATCATTTCTTTTAATGTGCCTACTATACCACACAGATGGGCACCAGGCAATAATTCAAGGAGAGACGCACTTAAGTCAGTTGTTAATTATTAATCTTTCTTCACCTCATCTTATTCCTCCAACCAACCGACCAATTTCCCATTTTCCAGGAACCCAGCCCCCCTGTTTGCTCTGCCTGCAGGGTCATTGGGTTTGCCCCCACAGAAGTTAGTTTTGAAGCAGAGGGTTGTGGGATGTTGGCCAGCGTCTTTGATTGCTACAGTGCTTGCAATCCATTTTCTTCCACCTGATGAGCACTGTGCTGACCTTGGGTTCCAACAAACCCCATGTGGAGAAACATCTCCACTTGAGACTCATAGATGGGTCACCAGTTTAACAGATTTCACCTTTTCCTCCAGTTTTGCTCTTTTCTTTGTTTTTGTTTTGGGAAATTGTTTAACAATCTGTCAAAAATCTTCTGTTCCTTCAGCTCTCCCAACAGCTCAATATCATAAATCTGTTCCATCTTCAGTTTCAATTTTTAAATATGATGAAAAAAGAGAAAATCCTTGTGGCTAACAGGCAGTATAAGCATAATGTTTTTAATATAATTAGAATCAAACATGGCCAATATGAATTGCAAGATAATGTAATAAAACCTAAAGCCTAGAACTTGTAAATGTCCCCGTTTCCCAGGTTTTTGTTTTTTAAACTAGGTTATAAAGACTTTATGTAAGGTAAAAAAAAATAAAAACTGAAAACTGTTTTTAAAGGTTGTAAATCAGTTATATATTATTAATCCTACCTACAGCTGTTTCAGTTTGCTGAAAAATTAGGTTTCACAGTATTGTAACTAACAATGCTGCCATCTGCTGCTCATCAAGTTGTATACTTTGGTTTAAGCTGTAGATGATGGTTTCTGTAGATTAAAGCGCTAACTGCATGGATTTAAAGTCACATTAGTATTATGGTCTTAAAGAGGAAGCTTACTGGTTTTATTTCAGGATAGTGACATTCAAATTATTGGAAGAGTTTAGGGTTTATAACTGTAATATGCAGGATCATATTTTAATGAGCTCAGGTGAATATGATGTATGACCTGAGTTTTTGATGGATAGGAATAGAAATTGTCTTTATTAATCCAACATTAGCACAGCAGATAGGAAACGTTTTTGCTTGGAGTAATGAAACATTGGACTGTATCCTAAATAAAAATCTGAACCATTTTTTAACCGGTTACATATATTTCTTTCTGTACCAGAACTACAAAAAGTAATAAAACTTTTTGGTTTTGAAGCTAAATATCATAACTACAACATATTTTAGATGCTGAGTCTTTTTGTTCAGTTTATAAAGCAACAGGTAAATCACACAGATGCTGTGTAACAGGATTTATTTATTCAGAGAAGACAGAACTTGCAGGTGAAACAAACAAATTATTAAAAATATTAAACTAATTTATTTGCCAGTAATATTAACTAAATAAAACGAAAGACTTTGCAGACAGAAAAGTCGAGTATCAAAGAATTGACCAGCAGGTGGCAGTGTAGGATTCTAATTATTGGTTCTGGGTTCTGATCCAGATCTTTGAAAAGCAAATGACATAAGATCAAGTTTACTGATATTCCATGTTTCTTTGCTTTCTATCCATGTATTCTTCCATGAGCTTTTACAACGGTGATATGAAAAGGCTGCGCAACTTTTCCATCACACCTTTTTCTTTCCCCTCAACTGTCATTTAATATGGACATCGCATACAGAGCTCTGTGAACTGCCAGATTCATTAGCAATGACCTTTTGTGGCTTACCCTCCTTGCAGAAGGTGTCAAGAACTGTGCTGGAAAATGATCAAATTGGCAGTCTTCCCCATGCTTGTAGAGGCCAAAACATTATGTTTCAACATTACCATTTATTACATTTATTTATTATTACAACAAAACTGAGTTTTATTAAATGTAAGCCATAATTATTAAAATTAATAAACAAAAAATACCTCTTGAAAAATATCACTGTGTAAATGAAACTATGGGTTTTAACTTCTGAATTGAATTACTTGATTTGACTTTTCAATAATAATCTACTGAGATGTCTTCTATATTTTAATCCTCTCACAAGTAAACAGAACCTCGCTTTTAAGTATCTTTCTATCACATGTGTTTGAAATGTGTATCTTTACACATAAGAAAGTTTAGCCTCCCTGCAAAGTTAGTGGTTCTAATCTGGACTGTGTGGAGGTTGCATGTTCACCAAATGTTTGCGTGGATTTATTTTGTGCTCCTCCAGTAGTCTATATAAATGGAACATATATGGAACTCAGGTTGTTTATTTTTAAGCAATTATTAACCTCCTCAATCCTGCCCTCATGTCTTCTCTGGTGGAAGGAGAGACTGGGGACTTGGATTTGGACTCGTTCATCACTTAGGCTGAAGTCACTGAGGTGGTCAAAAAGCTCCATGGTAGCAAGGCTTAGGGGGTGGATGAGATCTGCTCTGCACACTCTACAGGGTGCCCCAGCATTCAACCGTGTCCTTTGAGGTGCCCTGTGGGGCACACTTCAGGAGTACAGACTTGGGGGCCCTTTATTAGGGGGCCATCCTGTCTTTCTACAAGCGGAGAAGGAGTTTGGTTCCCTTTAAGTCGGACCAGTTTCCAGTGGATGGTGGACTCCAACAGCCAGCCCTTTGTCATTGGTCCTGTTCATTTCTTTAATGAACAGAATTTCTAGGTGCAGCCAAGGGCCAGAGGGGGTCTGGTTTGGGGACCAAGGGATTCCGTCTCTTCTTTTCACAGATGACATGGTCCTGCTGGTTCACGACAGATGGATCGGTGTGGCCACCGCAGTAATGAGAAAGCTGTGCTGGTCCGTTGTGGTGAGAGCTGAGCCGAATACAAGAGGGTGCAATGAGCTTCCTCCGCAGAGATAGAGAGAGGAGCTCGGCCATCCAGGAGGATCTCAGAGTAGAGCCGCTGCGCCTCCACATTGAGAGGAGTCAGTTGAGGTGGCTTTGGCATCTGTTTTGGATGCCTCCCACGGCATGTCTTCCATGTTCCAGGCATGTCCAACTGGGAGGAGGCCCAGAGGATGGCCATCCAGGACATGCTGGAGGGCCTATGTCTATGGCCTGGGTACGCCTTGGGCTTCCCCCAGAGACGCTGGAGCAGATGTCTGGGGAGAGGGAAGTCTGGGCGTCTCTACTTAGTCTGCCACCCCCGCGGCCCAGTCCCAGATAAGCGGAAGACGACGAATGCGAGATTTATTTTATCCTTGTGATAGTTCTGTATTAGATGAGTGACTTATACCCATCCTCATACCAGGTAAAAGCTGGGATAGACTCCAGGCCCCTGACCTTGAATAGAAATATGCTAGCATGAAAAAATAGTTGATGAATATCAAACTAAACTGCTGTTGACAGACTTGATTAATCTTTTTTTGCACAGAGTCAGCAGACCCTCATTGACTTTGAATTTCTTGGATATGTGCTCTTGCCAACCATTCTATAGAAACAAAAAACAGAAAAACTGGCTAAAACACATTGGCCATTGCTTATGTTTTTCTATGATGCATTCAAATTGCTCCTATGTTTGTTCATCACAGCTAAAAACACATTCTGAGACACCATCCATCCACCAACTCTGTTACCTTCACTCCATTATCCTTTTACGCTCCCCCACAATCCGGATCTTTTCCAAACCATCTTCATGCAGTTCCAAATGCTTTCTGCTCAACATGAGAAGTAAAATAACATTTGGAAGAAATCTTAGATTTTGGGGTGAAGATAAATAAACAGTAACATGCCTGGAGAATACTGTGCTGCTGTGGAGTTTAACTGCATGTTTGAATCAGTGTTGCTGTGAGGGGGAGGTCATTTCATTTGGATTTAATTCAGACAAATTTATTGAGAATTAATTTCTCACTTAAAGGCTTGAAAACATTGCCATTGCTAACTGGATCAGGATATTGGACACACATTACTTCCCTCAGGCGGTATTTAGCAGTGAACTGACACATTCATAGGTCATGGAACAGAAATCAGAAAATAAACAGCTTAAAACAAGTTTTTAGCTGGTTCTGTGTCTTTGTCTGGTTCTTCCACCATTTTCAGAGGTTTGAATCTTTTTTCCTAAAAGCCCTATAGGATCATAAAAGCGGGTATCAAAATGTGTAAAATTTATGCATTTATCAATTTTTCACTATGTCTTTGGGATTGGTTTGCCAAGATGAAGGTCTCGGCAGAGATCTCCGAATCATCCTCTCCTAGATTTTCCTGGATTAACTCAGAGGCATTTAAAAGCCGACCGTGAATTTTTATGAGGGTCCTTTATCTGGCCCTATCTTATCAGTCCAAAAGTGCAGGTCTCAAAAACCTTTCCTGGGAGAAATCTAAAAAATGCATCTTTCCTCTGTGTCCAAACAGCTTCAGCCTTTCTCTGAAGATCAGCATTTACTCTACTCTGATTCATACCCAAATAACCCACTTTGTTCAAGAAGGTGATTCAAGTTAGGCTTTGCAGGAAATCTATTTCAGATGCAATTAAAACTCTTCCATTTGAGGCAATTTCTAACTTCCAACAAGTGTCACTAATATGCGAGAGGACCCAAAAACACAAGACCAACCAAGAGATTAAAGTGAGGGCAGTAAACACCAGGGTAACAAGCGTTGAGCTGGATTCAAATTGGTAAATAACAGAAGGATGTGAGAAAGAATGCATAATTGGTCTCTCTAGATTGTGATTGGTGCTGCAAATATACTGAATTGGCTTGAATAGCATTTTACCCTGCTGTTTATTAATGCCACACTCTGCACTGTTTATTTATATGGCTGTAGGGAAAATGCTTTGCTGGGGTTAGGGAGGAAGTAAATGGTCCAACAACCACAGTGAAATACAGGGCTGTGAAAAACTATTTACACCCTTACAAATTTCTTCTGCCTTTGCCTTTTTGTTACACTTATATGTTTCAGATCATCAAACACATGTTATATCACACAAAAATTAACTGATTATTATATTCAGCCACATTGGGGTCTTCTCAAATTTTGAAAGCAAAATGGTCACAAACTAAACAAAAAATAGATGAAAATAAAAGGAATTGCCACACAATCACAGCATCTCAATCAGATTGATTGAGATGCTGTGATTGTGTGACTATTCCTTTTATTTTTTTAGCCATTCAGGGGTTGTCTGGCTGATGTGCTTTGGAGTGTCGTCCTGCTGCAGAGACCAAGTGCACTTAGGATCACAATCTAATTTTCCTGACTCCTAACGTGTAGTTGCTCACATACCCGCAAGCGGTTAAAGCTTCAGAAACAACTTAAAGTAATAATCTATATCATTTTAAAAGTAAAAAAATACCTTTTTGCACATAGGCATCCTATGTTCTTCGAGTCCCTCACCTATTGCCCACATTGGTTAATGCTTTAAACTAGCTCATGTTAGTGTTAGAAACCAGTTAAATGTAGTGGATAAAACCCCTTACCAGTGTGAGGAACTTCAATGCATGAATGTTCATGCTTTAACACACTTATTGACATCAAAGCAGAAGCATATCAGCCAACCATCAGAAAGAAATCTTTTACCAGCTCTACTTTTGAAGTCCATACAAATGCAAAAAACCCCTCTGAGCATCAGGAATACATTAATCAAGAGCATACTGGTCTATATCTGTCTATAGGGCTGCATAATATACTGTGAATATATCATCGCCATCAGTGTGTGTGCAAAATCAGTGTGTGCAATATTTATATCACAAAGGACTGTTTAGATTGCAGTAGTTGTTGTCTAATATATTCCAAGTGTTATAACTTGCATTTTGCATGCCTACTTAATATTTAGTCAGTTGGATTGAGTCTCATAGCAGCAAATGCTCACACTTGACACAGATGATGTTGCCCAAAATGCTAAAGGTCAGGAGTGATGGAAGCACAGATGACAAAGAGAGAAAAGAAGAAAATGGCCCCATATCACAACCACTAACGTTATCACATTATTTACCAATAGTTGCACCATCACAAGATTTTTTTAATATCCTGCAGGCCCACTGTTGTAATGATTTAAATTGCACTATATCATACATTATGTATTTGTAGCTTTAAGCTCTATATACTAAGATAATAGCTGTTCTGATGG
The DNA here is from genome assembly GCF_021462225.1 of Girardinichthys multiradiatus. Classification (NCBI taxonomy): domain Eukaryota; kingdom Metazoa; phylum Chordata; class Actinopteri; order Cyprinodontiformes; family Goodeidae; genus Girardinichthys; species Girardinichthys multiradiatus. Next base: position 4,848,282 of record NC_061808.1, read on the forward strand.
GAAAAAATAAGCACCGCCATCTATAGAATGCTGTGGCACAACAGTGAGCGCTCTATTTAGTCTTTATTTGTTCTAGATTTGTCTCGACTGCTGATTTAACAGGCAGCAGTGAAGGTAACTGAGCTGAACGCTCCACCATTTGCACTGACACTGAAAGCCATGAGGGGAGATAATCAGGCGGATACAAAAGAAATTAATTCAGCATTTTAAAGTCCAGCTGTCTGGTGGCTGCTGAGCAGGTGTCAGCTCCTCCCCCTCCCTTCCTCCTTCTCTGAACTTTCCCTTTTAGTCACACACACTCCATCCCTTCTTGCTTTCTATTGTGGCTGCACAGCATCATGTTCGCTACTGTTTTATCTTACATATTATGTCACAGAACAAACGTGGGTTGAACGTGAATTGAAAATTACTTTTCCTGCTTTTAAACTGAGCCTGTCCATTTCAGGCTACACAGATTATCCTTTCATCCTCTTCATTTGGTTCTTTTTTTTTTTTTTGATAATTACTTTATCTCAATTCAAAGCCAGGTTTTACTAAGACATAAAAGTGAAACCATTCTGGAACTCCCGGGTCAAATTAAAGCCCAAATCTATTTGGCTAAACAACAAACGCTCAAAAATGGCTTCAAAATTCCCTTGATAGACTGAAGTTAATTAAGTTTAGTTGATAATTTTGCTTCAGAAAGATGATTAACAGATCTTTATGTTTCTTGATTTAAAAAAGTAGCAACGTTGGAATCGAACAATTTGACTTGAGCACCACCTCTTCCTCGCACTCTTGCTCCAGTTATGTGCATAGATATCAGCAAACAGCAGATTTTGTTCCTTTTTAGGTGATAAAAGCAGAATTTTTAGCAAACAAAGCTGGCATAAATAAAATCTGGACAAAGTCTTACCCTAAAAATATGCTAAATATCAGTTGGTAGAGACTTAATAAAGTTCTGTTCCAATTCTTAATCATGTTTCACAGATAGATTTAGAATTCTGCATGTTTTCACCGGTAGGTCAAATTTCCAAATATATATCACAACAAATCCTCATAAATTTTCTGATTTGTATTTGTTAAGTATTTGAAAACCATGCAATCTTTCCTTTAACTTTAGATGTGTGTTCCTTGTGTTGTTGTACACCATGAAATTCCAATAAAATGCATTAAATTGTGTAGTTGTAACATGACGAAATGTGGAAAAGTTAAGATCTTAGTAAATAATGTTTTTAAAAAGTGATAAAAGCATCAAACTTTGAGCAACAAACTGCAAATATGGTCATAAATATGATCTAGACTAACTCCATCTGAAAAAAATCTGCAGAGTTGGAGGACATCTCCTGTGATTAATGTAACTCAGTGACATTTATAAATTACACTGTTAATACAAATATTGAATTCTTTATATTTTCACAGGCAGGACAATTTTGTACAAACATATACAAGAACATTTCAAGGTTTTTATGCAGTAGGCAGGTTTGCCTTAGATACACAACCTATCACCAGCTGACAGCATAAGATCAACTGCATTTGACTGTATTGTACTTTAATTATAATCCAATTGGAATGTGTATGATTTAATCTGTTCACGTGACCTGATTGTATCAGTTTATATATTTCTATATAGATGGATATAATTAGTACTTGTGTGTCTGGTGAAATGCATTTAGATAATTGTTATGTATTGATGCTATATAAACTACCTTTTAATGTATGGATATTACTAGAATGTAGTTTTTAGTTTTTGAGACCTAAAACAAGTTTACTAAAGATGCACTGAGTTATTAACCTGCATAAAGTAGGAAAATCCTTCATTTCCAAATGTGCTAAAAAACAGCAATGTTTTATATAGTGCCTTGACTGAAAAATAGAAATTATGAACCATTAGAATAAAGCCTGATTTTTTGTCTTTGTAAGGAAATGTTTACATGCATCTTTTTCACCTCAGGTTCTTATTTGCTGTGGTGCTGATCAAAGTATGTAATCTTGATTTCTAAATATGATTTAGTATAATGTTAACATGTCTGCTCAAGAAAGGCTGTTGCTGCTACCGTAGAATAGATTCTCTATTGAGTTTTGTTCAGCCCAGTTTACTGGCCAATCAATCAGTGAGACCAGGAGGTACTGCCACTGTTGGCAATGTGAGAAGGTGCCAAATTCTGCTGGAAATGCTTCCCCATAAAGCTCGTCAGCAGAGGGAACTTAAGGTACTCTAAAATGTCCTGGATGGTTCATAGCATATTAGGAACAACTGACTTTTTGGGTTACATTGACTGTAAGCCACGATCATCAACATAAACAGAAATAAGCAAGATCACTTTGTTTTTGTTAAAGCACCCGTGATTTTGGAAATGAGTGAGAATATGTATTTCTTTTACAGATTAATGAAACATAAAATCGGATTTTCTTTTGCAACTGCAAAATGTGTTCAATGTTCTTCACAGGCATTTGTTAACATTTTAGATAAAGGCTGAAAGCTGCTAACACAAGGGCTATAACATAGAAAACTGGGCCACTGAAAGGTGAAAATGGGGCCCCAAATTTTGCCTCAGGCCTCCATTAACTAAAGTCCACCCCCGTCTGTTTTACCTTTATTTTATAGACCACAAACTTGTTTTTTTTAGCCACTTTCCATCCTCCATCTGGCTAAGCTACCTCTCCATTTCACTGCCTCCTTCTCCTCTCTTTCTCCTTGCATCCCGTTTTTGTATCTCTTTCTCTTGCCTTTTCATCTTTCACTCCACCCCCTCCTCGCACCACCTCCCTTCCCCCCCCACCGGTGATATCCACATACCGAGGAGCGCCGAGCAGAGACTCTATGGATGTCAGTCACTTTCCCAGAGAACAGACGGCAGCAGCAGCAGCACCAGGAGGAGCGGAGACGATAATCCCCCTCCTCATCCACCCCACCCTCTCCAAAAAGCCAGAAACCAGAGGCAGGAAGGAAATAAAACCAGACGGGACACCTGTGTACTACTGGACACCCCCCTTCCGACGCGTTTTAGTTTCACTCCCAAATTGTGGGTAATATTAAAGAGTGGATGCTTTAAACTGGCTTGAAGACGAAGGACCAGGCAGCAAAATCAGCCTCCATTCTTGTTACCACCACCAGCAGCAGGAGCCTTCAGAAGGCGGATGGAGATGCGCCTTAAAGGCGGAGGTCTGGTGGTGTTCATGTAGCAGCGGCTGCAGGGTCGTGCCGCATTGCCCGACCGCTTCGAGTGCCGCTCGGAGAGACGGTGATGCTGTCGTCGTCATTGTGTCACAGAAAGAGAGAGGGAGAGCAGAGAGGCTTTGACATGGAGGCAAGCTGCTGTCTGTTGGCTCCGAGCTCAGGCCACCCGGATCAGCAGGTTGGACGTGCTGCCTGAAGCCTGGAGGACGTGATTTCTTCATATGCACAGTGGGAAATTTTAATAAAGTTGAAAATTTGGAGGTGGAATTAAAAATGATTCTGTGCGTAAAATCGAGTGGCCCAAATGTAGATAATGCATCACAGGATCATCAGAGCAGCAGTCTCTGTGCCAGTTCAGGGTGGATTACGTCTACAGAGCAGCAGGCCTCCATCTGAAGTCAGCTACTGATCAGGGAAGCAGAGAGAAAAGCCACTCAGTGCACTTCCCTGCCCTGTTGCTGCCAGAGGTAACCATTTATTCAGCTGTTTTATTGAGAGCTGCTGTAGCGCGAACCCCCGCGGAGGGACAGCTGTTGCAAACGATGACTCATTTGCAGGCTGGCCTCTCTCCAGAGACCCTGGAGAAGGCCAAGGTGGAGCTGAAGGAAAACTCAGAGACTCTCCACCAAGACATCCAGGAGGTCCGTGACATGATCATCACTCGGCCAGACATCGGTTTCCTCAGGACAGACGACGCATTCATCCTCAGATTCCTTAGGGCGAGGAAATTCAACCACTTTGAGGCGTTTCGGCTGCTGGCACAGTACTTCGAGTACAGGCAGCAGAACCTGGACATGTTCAAAAACCTGAAGGCCACCGACCCGGGCATCAAGCAGGCTCTGAAGGATGGGTTTCCTGGCGTTCTCTCTAATCTGGACAAATACGGCAGAAAAATCCTTGTCCTGTTTGCAGCCAACTGGGACCAGAGCAGGTAATAAAGTTTAGGGCTATTTTTTGTTTGTCATTTTAGGAAATTGGGGCGAAAATCATAGAAAAAACACATCCGTGTTTGTGAATCCCCAGAAATAAATGACTCAGGCTTGTGGAGCTGTCCATTCAGCACCACTCTTAAGCAATGCAGCAACCTTGTCTAAACGGTTGTGAAACTTCCAGATTGGATTTAATCATTTCCAAAATGGTTATTAACGACAGTAAATGGACAAATGTATGTGGACACTTCAACATATGTGACCTGTTGGGCTCATGGATTTTATTTATTTTGATTGAAAGATCAAATTGAAGTAAATTTTGGGTTTTGTGCATTTTCTTTACTGATCAGAAACAATTCTTCCCAATTGAAACTTTTTGTTGGATCTTGATTCTTGCATCAGGGAACTCTGCTGTGTTAAAGCAAGAATCACGATTTCTTAAATTGTTTCAGCAAAGTTAGAAATGCGTTATATTAAGTCACACCAACCACTGCCCTACTGGGCAGCAGGACAGTCATCAATAATTAAGATGTAGGAAACACTGATGTTTCTTCAAAACTGATAAAAAGCCAAAGTAGAAATTTTGCAGGAAAGTTGCATTCTTCAAGTGACAACGATCTCCTGCTATCTCCATATGTCTGGACTGAAGAGTAGAGATCCAAGACAGAAACCTTTTGATTTTCAAATAAAACATCCAAGCCTGTGCAACATCTGCTAAATCTTTGTGGAATATTGTGTTACTATCATATGAAAAATAATTGGAAGTTCTGAGCCATAATTCTAAAGAGGATGTTTGGCACAAAATCAATATTTTGCCTCACTAAAAAAACACCCTACCCAGAGTAAATCATGGTGGTGGCACCATCATGCTTAGGTGATACTCTTCTTTAGATGGGGCTGGTGGTTTGGTAAAGGTGGATGTCCGTATGATTCGAAAACGGTCTAGTGCAAGCTAATAAGCTGAAGAATAATTCAACAAGTTATGAAACATGAAATGCCACATTTGTCTAGTGTTTAGTTTCTGGTTTTCATTTGTCTTCATATTTGGATTTTCCTATTTTCTCATGAGACCCTTTTAGTGTTTTTTGGTTCATGCTGTTGTTAAATGTATTTCTTTAGTCATGTTCTATGTAATTTTTCATTTATTTCTGTTAGATCTAGTTTAATGTTCATACTGTGTTTTCATGCTGCTGCTCCCCACACTAATTAACTTCATTCAGTCCATCTACATTATGCAGGTTTCCCTATTTTCACCTGTTTGTTGCACTCTGTATACACTCTTCAGTTCTGTTTGCTCCTCACTGGTTTTAACTGTTTATTAATGCCATGTCTGCCCATGTCCGTGCCTTCTTCTGCCACCTTATGTCCGGCTGTAAGTTTTTTTCTTTTTATTTATTAAATATTTGCACCCACAGTGCTTCTTCCCTCTGCCTGACTGTTTGCAATTGGGTCCAACTCCAAGATCCCTTCCTGACATAAAAAGATTCTTTATGGTCTCATCTTTCTTCTGTTAAAAAAACTGGCACCTCATCAGGGCTTTCTGGACTCTTTTGTAATCGTTGTAAAAGATAAGAAAAAAAAAACATTTATTTCCACAACTTTCTTTGTTGCAAATTTATTGATGTACCTAATCATATATGCAGCACATATTTGCTTGTTAATGGTCTGAAAAAGCAGGAAATTTTCAACCAACAATACGCTTTCTGCACGTCAGGCTTTCGCATCCTCAACGCAGTAGTGTGCCTAATTGCAGTTTGACCAATCGACCAGCTGTGGGACTGAAGTCCTGTTATCTCATTATCCTTTCAAAGGAAGCGTGGAGTGCTTTTGCACACGATGATCACCTGCTTTGTGCTGGTTGAGGAACCATAAATCACCTGAAGGCCCACTGACCACCAGGCTAGACATCACTTGTTTGATCCATAAACTGTTGATATTAAAAATCATATGAATAAGTAAAAAAGGTCAATGTTTAGAATTAATTTTAAGTGGAATGGATGCAAGTCTTCCATACTTTTATAAAGTGTAAGTCAGCTGCTCCTTTGGTATTACTTAACTGAAATAGATTTTAAAACTTTTGATTCCTATTGTAGGTTTTATTAAATGCAGTTTGGTTGAAACTACATTGAGTCAGTAATTAATTTGCTAAATCCTCCCCCCATGTTGTTCTGTGCTTATATGTAAATAAAGGAACAGACTGCACTGTGGCTTGGTCCGGATTAGCATCTAGGTTGAGGTTAAATGCAAAAGTCGGGTCAGAACATGATTTTGTTTGGCTTTAAAAGGGGATCGTGCCTGTTTAGTGTTTGAGAAACAAGAGTTTTATAGACACGATGACCCTTTGTCCTTTGTTTTAGTTAATTTGGTATATTTAAGAGCTGCATTATTACTGTTGATGATGCAGATTTATGCACAAAAGTGTAGAGCAGGAAATATTGTGTGCAGTGGACAGGACACTGAAGAATCTGAAGCATCAGCTAGATGAAAATCCTACTGGATGCACTCGGGCACTAAATTACATTGCTTCAGGAGCCATCATCACTGAAAGCAATTAAAGTTTTAAGTCAAACATGATTGAAAACAAAATAAAACTAAGTGGGAGGCCATCTGTGAATTTGGCTAAGAAAGTCTTGCCAGGCTGCCTGGCAGATAAAGCTCTCGGCTCTTTTATAGGAAGCAAGATGATCATTTCTAATACAGCGCCTTGCAAAATTATTCATACCCCTTGAACTTTTCCACATTTTGTGACATTATAACCACTGACTTAAATATATCTTATTAGGATTTTATGTGTTTGTGATAAAAAATAAAAGAATACCTGGTTATCTAAATTTTTTGCAACTAAAAATCTGTAAAATGTGGCTATCAGCCTACAAATCTTGCTTTTATGAAAAGTAGCAAGAAAAAGCCATAAGACTGGGAACTTGAAAGGTGATACTCTGGTCAGAGAAAAATAAAATTGAACTGTCTGGCCTATATTCAGAATGCTTTGTTGAGGAAAACTAACACTGCACATCGCCATACAACGTAAGAGTGAAACATGACGGTGGCAGCATCAGGCTATGGGGATAACTTAGCAAGAACAGGTTAGCCAATCGGAGTTGATAGAAAGGTGAATGGAAATAATGCAGTTCTGGAAGGAAACCTTGAAAAATGTACCCAGAGCTACAATTAAATTATTTAAATCAAAGCTTATTTCTGTGTTTGAATGACTTACTGAAAGTCCAAATGATGTTCAAAGCCACACTTCATCTGATGTGTCCTGCTTTTTCTGGGAAGAAGAACAAGCAAAGACTTTAGTTTTCAAATGTGCAAAGGTGGATGAAACATACCCTGGAGCTGAAATTGCAATGAAAAGTTGTTGCACAAAGTAAGGCTCTAAAAGGGCTAAATACAAATGTTTGCCACATGTTTCAGATTTTTTTTAAAAGGCATTTAATGCCATGTATCATTTCCCCCCCATTTACAATCACACACTACTTTGTGTTGGTCTTCCGTATAACAAGCCAAGAAAATAATATAAAGTTTGTGGCTGTAATATCACAAACTATGAAAACATCGAAGAGGGGGTTGCACACAATTGCAAAGGACTATGACTGTTTGGTAGAATCTCTCCCTGAAGGCACTGGGCGAGAGTCATGGTACTCTGTGGAAAGATCACCAGTGCATCCCAGAGAAAACAACAAAGCTCACAAACACTCAACACCCAAGGGCAGTTTACAGTGATCAGCTTACTCAATACGACATGCTTGGCACCAGTGACCTTTTAACTGTGAAGCAGTAGCGCTAACCACCTGAGCCAGAAAAAGTGTGGGCAGATGCTCAGCTTTAGAGTCAATGTAACATCTAAAGCATCAACTAAGAAGAAAACAGCAGGTCTCACCCAGTCATAGCTCAGATTATTTTCATCAGTTCCGCCTTCAGATCCTCATTTCCTTGCAGTTCGCTAATAGTTTTCTATGTGTTGTGGATACTTTGTTTTCTTTTAAAGAAAAAATAACATCTAACTTGTCCTTCAGATACACATTTGTGGACATCCTGAGAGCAATCTTGCTGTCACTGGAATCTATGATTGAAGATCCTGAGCTGCAGGTGAACGGCTTCATCCTCATCATTGACTGGAGCAACTTCACCTTCAAGCAGGCATCCAAACTGACCCCCAGCATGCTGCGGCTGGCTATCGAGGGGCTCCAGGTAAGATCCTGCTTGACCAAAAAGCTTTGCTGGTCTTGATTTTGTGATGGTGGTAGTTTGCTGTAAAACGTGTCTAGAAAGAAAAGAAACAGAAGTTTTTATTTGAAGATATTGTCAATGCTTTCCAAAACGGATCTTCTTGCGTATACATTTACTGTAACTGAATTTGATTTGCACTAAATGTAAAATCTATATCTGACATTTTGGAAAAGAACGTCCCCAGACTACTTATTTGCCTTCTCAAAAAACAAAGTATTTTTGATTATTTTCAGTCAGGTTTTGCATTCCACTGAGACTGTTCTGCTGACGCTGTCAAGTTACACTTTTATAGCTGCAGACTGTGGAAAATTCACAGTCCATGTTTTGTTGCAGTATGTCCATTTTTGAGACAGTTGACCACAGCAAGTTAAAAAAAAACGTATGATCTGTAGAGTTATCAGGTTCATCTTCAGAATGATTCATGAAAATCAGGTCATGTGAGATTTGATCAGCCGTCTTCATGGAGTCCCTCAGGATTCTGTTTTAGTACCAATGCTGTTTCTACTTTACCTCTCCCTGTTGGAGAAATCATACATTTATATAGCAATCTCTTACCACTTTTGCATGAATGACATCCAGTTGTACTGCTCCTATAAAGTAAGGAAATAATCAAACCTACAACATTGTTTTACATTAAGAAATCTTTGCTTTTATTTCTTCTCATTTAAAATACTGTAACAGACTTTAAAAAAAGCATTTGATCATCTCCAGATGATCCAAAACTCTGCTGTTCTGATGTCTCTTCACTGATCACCAGTTACTTTTAAAATTTATTTTAAAATCTTGGGTTTAACCTTTATGGGATTTCATGGTAAGGCTCCTGGCAACATCTCTGACCTGCTGAAGCTTTACATGACCACTTCTATCCATAGGTCAACTAACCTATTTTTCTATTTTTCTTTCTATTTCTTTTTCTACTTTTGTATTGTATAGATTTTATTGTGAAGTACTTTGTTATTTTTATTAGTAAAATCCACCTTCGGAAAGTTTTTACAGATACATTTATGTTTCATACTTTTAAAGCTTATCACATATAATAAATTATGTTTTGATGGCTTCTCATCTTAAATAAATAAATTGCTACTGCTATTTTAGACTAAGAGCAAGCTGAATAAAAGAATTGTCAGTTTCAGAACTTATACTAAAACAAATAATAGTTTTTTTTTTTTTTATGCTGTTCATCTTTAAATTCTTCTACTGCAACCAAAAATGTTACATTTCTTTGATTTGAGACAGAAACCCTGAAAAGGGCAGATTTTCCTTTTTCAGTATAAAGTATAACAGACCTCCAGCTCCACTTCCATTATTCACTCTGCTGTCAAAATAGGCCTCTTAAATTCAACCCATCTCTTCGAAAGTGCCCAAAGAGCATCAGAACACATAGAAATTGTATCTTTTTTATTTTGCTCCTTTTTAAATGTGTTTTTTATTACTTCAGTGTTGTGAAAAATTGGTAAACATCCAGGCTCTCACTGCCCTCTGTGTTCTCTAGATTTTAGAGAAAATCATTTTTCTTCTCAGTCATCAGCACACATTTAACATCATTATCGAAATGAGTTACTGGGGGGAAAAGCTGGCGGGCAGAGAGTTCAGCTGTCCTATGGTTAGCAGCCAAACCTGGAAGGAAAATGTCTTTCTTGTTTCTGCGTCTGTGTGAGGTTTGATGTGTAGATGAGCGGAGCTCGTTATTGCTTTCACAACATGGCTGTGAATCATCTGCCAATTTGTTTTGGGCTCCATTGGTCAAAGTTAAATCCAAAAGGGGAGAGTGTTTCTTTGGGCAAGAGTAAGATGCACTGTGGTCTGAGTGATTATCTGATGTGTTTGTACAGAAAGTAAGAACTGCATTTAGCTTTAATTTCTTCTTAAAAGGGTTGCATGTGCCTATGTAATTGCACCTTTGCATTTAAAATTTCTTTAATGGAAAACAAATACTGCAAACTGAAAATGTTCCAAAAACTAATAATGAAAACGGTTAAAACCGGATTTAAGGATGGAATAAAATTGTATAGGATCAACTTAGGGCTCTGATGTTTAAACTGCTTTTTTTGCACATTATAACCAGTTCATACTGAACATGCATGTACAGGAATGATTAAACTTGATTAAACTTGATTAAACTTTGATCAAGAATTTTATGCAATAATCCAAATATATTGTCAGGTGAAAATAAATATGTTTTATTTTTATATGACTTTTTCCAGAAGCTAATGGGGAAAATGCCAGATTTACCCTGGAATAAATCAGGCCATTGCAGGGCTGCATACCAGACACTAAGATTACATTTTTCCACTGTGCAACCAAAATAACCTCTTAAGAAAATCAGAAATGTGAGCAAGATTTCAGAAATACCGGAGGGGAAAGAGCTAAAAAAGACCCCAAAAACAAATAGGCAGCTACAAGCCTGCAACCTCTGGCTCACGGCTGCGTTCTTTCATTACTATCAGCAATGAAAGAGACATTTATATAGATCTATTACACCTTATCCTTCTGGGAAAGTAAAACATGTTACATAAAATTGGATATATACTACCGGTAATTCTCAGTTGGATTGTATTTGCTCTATCCTGTAACCTGAGGCACTTTATGGTGAGATTGATTCAAAAACTGAAATGCAATTCAGGTTGTAGAGATTCTCAGTTTAACCATTTTTAGGAAGGATTTGATTAGTGGTTAAACTTTTAATTTGCAAGGAACATATTGTAGTAAATAAAATCAGAGACAATAATGTGATTTACGTTTTTCTGTTTTTGCAGCAATTTTTGTATTTACACATTTGATAATGTGTTTTTAGAATGAAAATTTAATACAGCATATAAATTCAGCTTATTTTTTGTGCTTATGTGTGCTGTATTACCCTATTTATATGTGGAGGGTTAGGGTATTTGTGGATCTTTTTGTGAAGGCAGCTATCTGGACAATAATGAGCGCAGTGCCACTTTCTCCAACTGGAAAGCAATTATTTGGACTACTGTGAAGTAATTCTCTACCTGTCAGGTTTATTGATACTTTTCTAATCTACTTGTTTCACAATTTCTAATGCCAGAACTGATTAGAACTTTAATTTTTTTTTTTCAAACAGGTCTCTTGTAAATTAGATCTTGGATCTTAATGAAGCAGTAGCCTGTGGTTGAACGATTGGCAGGGTCTTGGTTTTGGTTGTAGACAAAAACTGCAGTGGAGGATTCTTGAATCTGTTGTCAAACTTGAGGTGGAGCAACCAGACAAAAATTAGTTTATCTTGTAAGCTCGACACAATACTAGACTGGACTTTACGTAAATCTAGTAGCCAGTGAACCATTGATGAGGAACTGATGAGATGAGAGGCACCAGTCTTTTAAAATGAAGTTTGGTGATGTTTGATGGGAAGCATGAAGGGCACACTGATGGCTCTACCTCACACCACCTGTGAACATTACAACACACATAAGGGAAAAAGAAAAGTACACACCGCTGAGGACAAGGAGAAAAATGCACCTGGTTCCCTAACAAGTAACGGTTGAATAAATAAATAAAACCAAAATATTTACACATTCTGTCTTTCTTTCAAACTCAAGCATCTATTATCATATTGGATCATATCCGCCTGGGGTTCATTGAGCTCTTGTGTTACAGGACCTCCTTCGGCAAATTTAAAAGGACAAACACATTTAGATTGATAGAGGAACTGTGTCTCTCAAAGCAAGTGTCAAGCTGAGGTCAACATGAATTAGCATCAAAGAAGCCCCCGCCACTTTCACAACTTTTGTGTGGCACCATTTGGAGAACTCAAATCAGTCATTTGTGTTTGTTTTTTAACCTTTAGTCTTTCTGTGAGAAGACTAAAAAAGACTTTAGCTTGTAGAGATGAGGCCAAAGTTGGTATGTGATTCAGCTAAAGGGCTCTTCCTACCTACAACTTTCATTTCTTTTTATTTATATTATTTATTGAATATGGACGGCATTTGATCATATCTAGTTGGTCTACAAAATCTAACACAGTTAGACTTGATACTGAGCAGAGACTTGCTAAAATGCAGTGTGTAAGCTATGAAAACTACCAGGTATTTCACTGCTATTTTCAGCAGAAATACAACTTATAGAGATGTTAACTGTGGAAAAGTTATTTTGATGGGTGATTTTTAAGGCTTTATGCCTCATGAACTGAATTTTATGTGTATGTTATCAAAATAATTGATGCATTAATTCACCACCTCCACTTCCTCTAAACCTGTTTTGGGGTTTATTGATGGTCAACATGTTCTTTTTCACATTAAGGGGACAAACAAAAGATTGAAGCAGTGCATCACTGTTAAGAGTCCATACATAACTCTTTTCCTAGCCTGCTCCAGACACTGAGTAGAGTCTGAATTATTGATGAGAGTTACTAGCTTAGCCACAAGTCATTCTAAACTGCTCATCTACGTGGTTTTTGTGTGGTCCAGAACACAAAGGAATCGGGTGTTGCAAAGTAATTGAGTGGATATTATTCGGCAGAAAAAGGCAAATAAATATGAAAATGTTTTCAGAATGAATATGTCAAGAAAGCCCCTTAATGAGTTATTTTTTAACAAAAAGATAAACACTATAGTTTAAGGTTTACACACCACCTCCCTTGCTGTGCATGCTCTTGAGGGTGTTGAGTGTGTGTTAATTTGAATGTGAAATTAGGTGCCTTTAAAGCAGATTTTCTGGTATTTAAACAGAGAGTAAACAAAAGCCAAGCTATTTATGGAAATTATTTACTCAAACCTTCACTGCTGTTTGTCTTCTGTTGAATCAAATGGACGTCTGAGAGCCAACCTCAATAAGGCAGAAAACAGAGAGTTCTTTGTGGCATCATTTCTCTCTTAGTAACAGTTTTAATTCCCATTGTACTTTCTGAATATAAGAACAAGAGTTATCGAAGTAAATGCAATCAACATTCATTTCCAGCCAATGCACAGTCGAGCAGAGGTGAGGCTGACTCATTCCGATGCACAAAGAGACATCTGATTGTCAAACAGTGAGAGTGAGTCACTTCAAGTTGCTGAGTGCTTAAAGCAGCAGAATCGCAGTCACGCAGGGTAGCCAAGTGGAGTAAACTCTGCACTGGGGTTTACTCGCATGCTGGCTCCTTCACACCCGGAGCATCGCTCATTTAACTTCCATCTGAAACAACAACTTTATCTCTGGTGCTGCTGATACTGTTGTCTTTTGTTTCTAGGGATTTGTTAGTTTTTCTGCAGGCATCATCTGTTTTCAGTACCAACTTCTGGACTTCTAAATAATGGCATGGATAATTGTAACTCACCAGTATCTTGTATTTATCTCTACTGTCTCTGCACTTCAAACATTTTTGTTTATCTTGAACATCTTCTGCATTTTCACATCAGCTGAGAAAGAGACCTAATACTATATGTCAGTTGTCAGAAACCCTTTAAATTATAGCAAATTTGAGAATTAAGTTTGTCTATGATTTTAACTTTTAACAGGAAAAATTAGTCTTAATTATCTTAAAACAAAATTAAATGACATCGGATGCTCATTGTGCCTCAGTCCTCATAAAGTATGTCATGATAAGCCTGATCCTGTTAGTTATGAGCAAATACAAACAGCATGCGGACCACATCCCTCAGAATCCAATTTGCAGCTCTGCATCATGTACAGAGCAGAAGCGAGTCCCAGTCAGTTCCTCCAGGCTTCAACGTTCTCATCAGAACTGTAATTTTGTGTTTTTCTCACAACTTTCTTGTGGAGCCTTTTGTGCCTCTAGGTACAGACTGGAACCAGAAAGAACAGAGAAGGGGAAAAGGTCATGGATTTTGCTTTGAGTGAAAAGCATGCAACTAAACTAGAGAATGAGCAAGATAGTGACAGCTCAGCTCTCACATCTACGTAATGAGAGTTTAATGCTAAAAGGTTTGGATTTAAACCAATAGTCATATTTAACATTGTCAATTATGAGTTGGACATTGCTCATATGACAAACAAATTTAATAAATTAAATGTAATTTAGCAAAATGTGGCCCCATTTCCAAGATGACAAATACTGTGATTGTGTCATGACCCCAACCATCTGTGCTCTTTGCCTTTGTTGTCCGGATGCACATGTTTTAATAATATTAGACAACATCATGCAGACTCAGCAGATCAGTTTGGTTGGATTTACATCACAGTGCTTTAATCAAATAAGAATAATTATTTCATTTGGAATTTAATCTGGAAAATTAATGTTATTATCAGAAATATGACAACAGACCTTCGTCTAATTTGTTTACCCACAGACTGGATCATTACTGGTTTTGGCCCCATCTAAGATGATCAGTACCAGCAAAAGTTCCCTGTTGCACTACACTAATTTAAAGCTTGAGGAGACCTAAGATTTCATCACCTATGGAATGCACATTTCAGGTTTAATGAGCTGTAGTTTGACTACTAACATTTTAAAAAGAGAAATTTCTCCGTGTAATAAACTTGAAAAAAACTTATGAATCAGTACTTTGATCTACTAACATTCACTGTTTACCATTAGGCATTGTATTATTTGCATTGTGTAAAATTATAAAAAGGTACAAAATTATGAAATCATTTGGAAACAATAATTTGCTTAATAATCATTTTAACATTTCTAAGTTTGTGTGTTATTTGTTGCTATTTTGTGGTCTATGTCACCAGTAGTAACACCCATTGGTAGTAGACCAGTAGACCTGAGTGCAAATGACATCGAGGGACATTTTTCAAGACAAAGTTGTACATAATATTTATGTTCATATTTATACTGAATATTGGGAAAACATGGCTGTGTAAATGAAGAGTTCATCTACTTTAGAAGATAAACATCTCAAGCCTTGATGGATGCAACTATTTCCCTCTGTCAACTGGAGCTCCTGGCCTAGTCTTCACATTTAAACTTCACACATTCAAAAATTAAGGCATTGAGTTTGCCTGTGAAAATAACTGAGGAAACCTGGGATGTGTGGTCATTTCATTATTCTTCAATGCCCAACATGGTTTGTTATCCCCTTAATTTCTAGACTAATTCCATGAGTCTACGGTCAGATTCCCACACATTTACCCAGATGTGGGTCCATGTTGGGACAAATGTGGTGGCAAAGAGGCTATTATGCTGTGCATTATGCTTCGTGTGTTCTATTCAAATTAAAGGATGCACTACGCCCACTAATGGTTAAAAGATGTATTATCTTGATCAAGCCTTCAAAAGATGTGTTATTTGGCCAGAAGCTCTGGTAATACTTTTCACAAAGTGTGGGCAACTTTCCTGGAATACTTTCTACAGCTTATTTTGTTTTATATTAACACATTAAGTCTCTGGGACCCAGATTTTAACTTCCATGGTAACCCACTTGGCTTTAATTTATTTAGTTGTTCGTTCTTATTTGGACACAGGCAATTTAATAATAAATAGGAAAATGTTTTGGGCATAGATTTTCACATTTGACTACCTTCTAGGTTTAGATTAATAGAGCAGAAATTTTAGATTAGTTGTAAATCTTTGCTTCCATACACATGCTGCCTGTTTATTTGCAACCTATGTGAAAATTATCTTTCATGCATGTTTTCTTTATGTGTGCATGGATCACCATTTACATGCATGTCAAGGACCATACGTAAATAATAGTGTAATAATGTGCTGTTTTGTAAACCTCCCATAGATTTTAACTCCTTTCATTATATTTTTAACTCTAAATCTTTTGCAAAAGCTACAGATAGTTACATAACGTGTTAGAAATCTCAAACTGGAGAGCTACTAAATGAAGGTTTGTGCATTTATGCGTGTTTTATTCTATTTTTAATTAAATAACTTGTGTTGAGCATTGAATTGTAAAATATGAGCACAGCAAATATTATAGAAATGATGTATTCAGACTAGAGTGTTTAGCTGCATTGGTGAACATCTTTACTGTTAATCTTTAAACAGTTAGGCTAGTTTTCCTACTGACAGTCTGTAGTTATAATATAAATTTAAGAAAAGTTATGTATAGAACATTTGAGCATTTGTTTTCCAAAAGTTATTGTTTAAAGAGAAAGAAAATTGTGTCTCTACCAGTTTCATCAGTTAAAAAATGTGCAGCCTTTCCTAACATTTTGTATCAATTTTTGATATTTGTTGATAATTTGATTGGAATTTTCAGCAACTGGATTGTTTAGAACCTGCTTTATCCTGGTTACAGTAGCACACCAGAGAAAAATCATGATGCAACATCTCAATATTCTGCTGCCTTCCAGTCTGAAGCAAGCAGCTTTTTCTTTAAACTAGTTAACTCATACCAGCCCCCTTTGAACATGTGCATTCATGTTAACTAAGTTAATGAGAGCATTTTAATGCATTTTACTGGTCTGCTTTCATGTTTCTTAATGTAATGATGCAACCTGTTATGAGAGGTGGACTGTATCCACCTTTCGTGTTGTGAAGCCATCTTGTTCCAGAGGTCAAAGCTGTGAATCTCCTTCTGAAGGTGATCTATCACAGTAATGAACGAGCCATCTTGAGACTCTGACAGTTAACCAACTACCTACCAGCTGCTGGAAGGATGTAAAAGCAAAAACATGTGGGCAAAAACAGCTGCCGTGTGTTTCAGTAATGATGTGGCCTAAAATACAGAAGTGCAATCCTTTTATTACATTTGGATCATGTTTATTTATAGCTCAGCTTTAAATCATTAAAGAGTTTTTTTATGAGATTTTAGATTCATTCTGGAAAATAAAAAAATCTTCCACTATTCTTTTGGCAAACTTAATATTTCTGCATTCAAATGTTGTATTTGGGTACATTTTATTGTAGTTCTTTAAAATATGAAAAATGCTTAATTATTCACTAGTTATTATATCAATAATTACCTATTTTTTGTTTCTTCTCGGTTCTGAACAATGTTTTCATGTTTGGTTGATTAGGTCCTTTTATAGACCCACTGGGTTTCTGTCCTTCAGTTTCATCGTCTTCATGCTTTGCTTTAATCTTCTGTTTGTCTCTAAATTAAAAGCTAAATGTTATTTTTTCCAGAGCGCAATCTTTTCCTTTTCTGGTGTTATATTTTATTGGCCTATTAAAATAAAGTTTAATTGTGACAAAACTGCATTAAATACAAAACACATCAAAGTGAATCAAAAGGTTTTTTAAATGAATTTTTCAGGCATAAATGTATTCATCTTCATCTAATATCAAATGAGCAGGTGTTTCACAGACAGTGATGACCTAAAAATAGGTGTCAATTTAGGAATATTTGCTTTTCTGACTGAAAAGAGGCTTTGTTAATGGTGATAATATATATTTTTTTAATAATGCCTTTATCTGCCATAAATTCAGTTATAGTAAGCTACCTTTGCCATTTTTTATTTAAATATCAGTCT
Source organism: Girardinichthys multiradiatus (assembly GCF_021462225.1). Classification (NCBI taxonomy): domain Eukaryota; kingdom Metazoa; phylum Chordata; class Actinopteri; order Cyprinodontiformes; family Goodeidae; genus Girardinichthys; species Girardinichthys multiradiatus. Next base: position 4,865,934 of record NC_061808.1, read on the forward strand.
TACTTTGTTTCTATAGTTTATTGTAATTTTTTCCAATACCAATCAACCTGGAATAAAGGAAGGCATAGTGTATGATTATTTTACCTGTTGCATGCATTCTTGCTTTCTATAAATGTCAAATAGAAATATTTTTCCTGGAAACATTTAATGCTTCTATTTCTGTTTCTTGAAATAACTTATTCAACTGTTTAGGATAAAAAGACACATTTTGTCTTTTATCTTCCATTTTTTGATGTTATGTTTAACATAAATGTGAAGAAAAGAAATATCTTGTTAGCAAGGGTTTGCCGCTTTTGCTGTTACTTCAACTCCTTGTTATAGATTTTGGTACTTACTGATCAACTGACCATCTGTGGATGAAAGTCCAATGCTCTAAACACAGTCTGAGTGCACTGAAGTGGTGAAATAATAATTAACTAGATACAAAGAGGTTGGCCTGCCCTCCTATTAGAGCCACTTTAAGCATTCTGCAGGCCCAGATGAGTGAATTTTAACATGTATAAATAAATCTGTGGCAGCCTGGCTTAGTTGAGATCAAACTGTGTTTGACACGTTGGGTAGGGAGGTTGGACAATTATTTACTTAAAGTCTTGTAAATTCATAACGCTCTTGAAACACAAGACTATTACAATAGTATGACAGGAGTTTTATGATTTTAACTATAACTGGATGGTTTTTCTTCTTATTACATTCAAATTGAGGGAAATGTTATTGCAGATAACGTGGCTAAAGCCAAGTGGACGGTGTGACCTGTTACATGCTAATTACAGCTGAAATGTCAGCAAGTTTTATAACGATATTGACAAGATAGTCACGTAGCATCCTATCAATAACCCAAAGCCCCTGTTAACTGAGCCCGTTATTTGTGACAATAGATCAATATGCCCACGCTTTCCAGCAGGGAAAAAAGGCACGGATGCAGACCTGCTGATGTTCCGTCGGTCCGACAATCGAACAGATTTCTGTGACATTTGGGACTGATATTAATGGACCCCATTAAAATAATTATTGTATTTGCATGATGCTTAGATTATATTGGACATTTTGTAAAACATGTTAAGCTCTGAGTTAATGAGGTTTGTTTTAATAATACAATTTGATTTTAAAATACAAACAATACAAACCTGCAAAACCATTTTGGCAAATAAATGTGAAATCAAAATGCTGTAAATTCTGAAGCAAAATGAAGCCACAATGGAGAAAATATTTAGTACCATGAATAGAAAAGGACTTCATGTAGAAAGAAGTGAAGTAATCTTCTTGTGTTCTTGGTCTCCTCCTCTCGTCGCTCCACTCTGGCCTTCCCACTTTTCACTTTTTATGTGCTTCGCCCTCCCCCCACCTCTCTCTTTAATAACATCATTGCCCTCCCTTTCCCTCTCCCCTGCCTCCTCTCTCACCCACTTCAGCCACTCCATCCTTCTTTCAGCAGAGACAATAGTGACAGAGCCGTTTGTCTACACCGACAGAAGCATTCAGCCACATAATTATTGATTTTGTTTAAGCATCAGTTACTCATCTACACCAGTTATGCACCACCAGAAATCTTTGTTTCTATTAATCTCAAAATCTGAACAAATCAAAAACATCTTCAGTGTTTCTCCTTACTTTTCTACTTGAAGAAGCATCAACGGGCGGTTTTGAGGCTTTCTCCAAAACCCCCTCCTTTCTTCTTCTTCCTCCATCTTCCCAGGCCCCCTCCTGCTTCATCCCACCCTTGCTACGTTACCAAGGCAACATATCCTACTGCTTTGCTATCTGCTTTGCCCTCTCCTCCAGATGGGCTCCCTCTTTTGTTGTGTGTTGAGACAGAAAACACGCTGCTCAATAATTCTCGGTTGTTTTATTTCCCTCAACGAGCTCACAGGCAGCTGACTGAGTGTCAACGAACGCAACGTGGGAGATTGTAAATGTACTATGAGTCATATAAATAGGTGAAGTATTATTAGTTGATTATGCTGTTGGCAGAACAAAAGGATGAACAGCATAGGAATCTTTTTTTGGGTTGACCTTTCCCTTTATATTTGACCATAATCTTGTGAGTATACATCATGTTGATTGATTTTGAAAATGCGTAATGAAAATGAAAGAAATCACACAGAAAATGCCTTAAACGCTCATGAACCTCAAGTCATTTAACCTCATTAAACACATCATATTATTCTGTGTGTCATGTTAAACGTTACTCTTACTTGCTGAAAGGTTGAGGTCTGTTCGAATACGCTCCTGAAGACCTTTTTTGACTCTTTGGTGGCATCAGCCATCGTCTATGGTGTAGTTTTGTTGAAGCTCAGCAGCTTATCTACAGCTGAGAGGAATCAGTTTGATAAGCTCATCAGGAATGCCAGTTCTGTCCTAGAATGTCTCCTGGACCCAGTGCAGATGGTGGGCAATGTCTTCCACATGCATGAAGATGTCCCAGAACTGGAGGGCACCTTCAGTGGAAGACTGCTGCAACCTAGGTGCACAAAGGATCCTTCCTCCCAGCAGCTGTTAGACTTTATTACCATCAGTGCTCCTAATAGACTCAGTAAGTGTTTATACTACTGCTTTTATTTGCACAGTTTTTCCATTTCTTGTAAATAATCCATTGTTGTTTTATCGCACAAATGAAGTTTTGACGAAAATTCAATCCGGAAGACTCCCTGCTACCTCAGCCGGTCCAATGGCTCCTCCATGTGTCTCCACCCATCCAATCAGCATCAAGTCCACACCTTCTCTTCAGCCAATCATCTCCAAAGCTTCGCTTTAACGATCCTCATCGGCAAGATTCTCTCGCTCTTCCGCTGAGCTTTGACCCACCTCCTCCCCATCTCCTCCTTCCTGACTCACAACAACCCGATCCTTCAGGCCTCCACTCCACCACCATTCGGATCCCGGGGGGAAGACATCTCTAATTTAATCCTAAAAATACTTATTCAAGCCCTCATCATTCAGGTCTTCCCCCAGGGTCTGAGCGCCAAAGAAACGTATATAAAAATAAACTTCTAATAGCCTTTCTTTGTGTTTTCCATTTGTGAGTCTTACAGGATTGAAATATACATGCACATGTTGTACATTCTTTAAATTATCTTTCACATTTCTTTGAACCGGAGTATGGTATTAACTGTAACTCCACAGTATTTTTTCTTACGCTGTAAATATTTTCTTATTCTTACTTTCTGTTTTTATATTTTTATCTTGGTGTGAATCTCTGTGCTTTGACTTGCCTTTCACTTCATGGCTGGTACACCAGAATTTCCACACTGAGGGACAATTAAGGTTCTATTCTATTCTATTCTATTCTATTCTATTTTAAATATCTCCAGTGGTTCAGCCTTTGTTAAAATCTACACTTAGCTACATTTCCTGTTAGTAAACTCCCAGAGGACCCACTCTGCATTAGCATTGTTATGTAACAAACACTCCTTCAAAATAACTGGTACTGCTGTCAAAACTGTGCCATTGAGCCTGTAGAATATGCAGGTAGGGATCAACAGTTGCATTCTGTTTCTCCTCAAGAACCAAAGGTTGACGTTTTGGAGGATTCACTGGGGTATTATAAAACTGCATTTTTAGTATTATATCAAATAAATTATTAAGGCAAAAGGCACCCTGAAATGTACTTGTTTCATTTATTGAAGTCTACTGAAATTAATGTGGGCAAACTTGTTAAAATGCTATTTACCCTTAATTCACTTTATTCTGAAATCCTTGATGGCCATAGTTCCCACTTGATAGTTTATCAGCAGATAATATCAAGGCTCAAACATATTGACAGTGTCAATAATCTGCTGTTGCAGTCTGGAAATAGAGAGTCAACCAAGTTTGATGTGAGCAAAGAAGCTGTTTACCAGGTTTCACCCAGCAAACAGTGTTGTCTCGATGTAAACTCTACATCCTGCCTGTTATCTGTTCGCTGCAGAAGGGGGACGCTCTGACCAAATGTTTTTCCATCTCAGTGAAATAAGCTTCTTAGAGTTTGGCTGATCTGAGGTTTTTAAGATAATTTCAGAGAGAAGCAGCCAATAGTTTGTGTTCCTGCCTAAAAATAGAAGAAAAAAAACAGCATCACATCCAAGTGTCTATAAATTGAGTGTGTACCAGAAAACAACATTAGTTCTTTGTTCATGCATCTAAAAGAGGGAGAGATTTTAGATTTCCCAACCTTTACTGATGCAATTAGTTAGTGTTTCCTGCAAGACTCACAGACTTAAAAAGATCATTTTAACAATACCATGTTTTCTCACCAAACTGAAATTGAAGCTTGGGCTTCTCTGAGATTTGGTAACTGCTTTCAAAGGTGGATTTATTCTGTGGATTTTCAGGTATCAGCCCTTCCATAACAATAACTAGTTTTTACATCAGTTCAGCCAGGAAGAAAAATATAAATTGACCTTCATAGTTCACCACCTAAACAATCTGAACCACATCTAAAGCATTAACTAGTTCTTGTTCATTTATCAGATGTTGTATAAAATATATAAAAACAAAATACTGTATAGAGTATTTATTTATTACAGTAAATGACATCATTAGGGCTGCAGCTATCGATTTTTTTTAGTAATCACTTAATCAAGCCATTAATTTTTCGCTCAATTGATTAATCTAACAAGAGATACTCTTAGTAAATGATCATACTTTAGTAAACAAGTGTTTTGATCTTAAAAAAAACATTAATTGCTCAATGTAATGCTCAGAAAATGGCATTGTAATAATTAAGTCTTGAATTTAAAAAAAAAGTGACAATGCGTTTTGCTGCATGTTGCAAGGTGCAATTGTACAAAACATTAGTAAAAGATGAACAATATGTCATATTGTTTGTCTATTAGCAAAAAATACTGCGCAGCGGATTCTCCTCATACTACAGTTTGGTTAGAATGCTTCAGAAATGCACATTTAAGTTTTTACTTTCTGTCTCATTTGTTGCTTTATGGGTCATTTGTTCAGTCAAACAAAAAATTAAGTTGACACTCAAATGAAAAAGTTTTCTTTCCAAAAGCAAGCATAAACTTTCACTTTTCTTAAGTCCACATTTCACATGACTTACTTTAAAACACCTTTCTGTCATTTTGACTGGCAGCAAACAAAAATTAGCCCCCTGCAGAAAGACGGCGCAGCTCAGAAAGCAGCTGTTTTAAAATCGTTGGCTGAGGCTAAAAGTGCTTTTAGACTAATTGTTGGAACACTACGATAGAAATTTAGGCGTGAAATCTTTTTTTTCTGAACCAAACCAATAACCCAGCAGATTTATTGGACCCTAATATTCTCATGTCTATCAATGATTTATTTTATTCCAGAAACTTCCTTCTGCGCTTCATCTTCACAAAAAAGGACCAGAGCAGCTAAATATGTTTTACTAAATGATTATAGATCAATTTACATTCATTTTTTACTGCATTACTTTGAAAAACTACTACATATATTTTGTGTAGTACACTCAAAATTGCAGAAATTTTAAAGAACCCCTTTTGGGTAGCGTAGCTTAGTTCCTATGATGTTCCTTTGGCTCCAACCGTTAAGCCTGGCTATATAGCCAGCTTCCGCCCTGCGGATAAATCTTCAGGGAATCAGTATTATTGGCATGTTTTCCTTTCAGGAGGCCAAAGCATTTTAAATTATTTGGTTTTGTGTGCTGGTATGTTGTCCAGGGTTTACAACTGCTATTAGCTTGTTACCCACTGGAGATGGGCACCAAAAATGTGTTTGGCAAAGAATAGAATTGGCGGCTAAAGTTTTAATGCTTCTATAAATGTACAGCACCCTTCATACTTATTGGCGCCCCTTGTGAGGATGCACTAAAACCTTTAATAAATTAAAGATGAATTAAAGATTAAAAATACCAGAAGCACTGTTGATTGACATTTCTAACAATTCCTATTAAATAAATACAGCAGAAGCTTTTTTTTAACCTTATGTTTTTAAGGAGAAGACAAGAAAACATGACATATGTTTTACCCAAATGTGTTGATCTTTATAAGTCTGAAAATAGCTGGATGACAATAATTACTCACCTAAACTTGTGCACAATAATTGAAAAGTTTTCAAGAGCTGGAACTGTGACAAACAAGGCTGGACAATAACCCAGGATTTTCTTGTCACCAAGCACAGTGAGGAGGTTGTTAAGGGATGCACATAATTTCCAAAACTCATCAGATTATACCACTCCCATAAAAAATGAATTTCTCAAAGGACACTCTACAAATTTTTATCAGGGGTGCCATTTGTGGAGGTGCAGCAGAATTCTGCAACCAAGTCAGTTATAGCGACCTACAGATCTTCAGAAGCTTCTGACGCAGTGATGATCTCGGCATCCAAACCAGTTCTGAGTCGCGGCACCTTGTTCTCTCCTTCTGTTTGCTTGGCAGGACAACAAGATCCTTTGAGGCACAGAGTAATCTGTACATGCAGGCAGCTCCACTGCTTCAAACACACAACCAATATTCACACAAGCAGATACACAACAAGCTGCATCATGTTACAGTTATTGAAAAGAGAGGAACTGTTTACTTCCTAGAAATTTCTGAAGTAGCTCATGAATGATCACATAAACTGTTTGATTACCTCTCAATATTCAGTGAAGCAGTCTAGTGAAGAACCTTTGAATGTTAAAGTTCAGCAGCTTGTTTCTTTTGGTAATTACAGTAAAGGTCACACTATTCATGGAAGATGAGTTAAATACATATTTACATTTTAATACCTGTTGCTGACTTTAACTGACCTGACCCTCGTGCTCGGTTTAAATTACAAGCAAGAACATTACCTGTAAAGTCACTTTAATGTCTTCTGTCTCCTTAAGGTCTTCTGTTAAATCACGTTAAAGAATATTTTTTATATATTGAAAACATACTTTCTATTCTATTCGTTTGTTTGATATTATTTAAATAAATGTGATTAAGAAGTTATTGTCACTTATAATTTTTCAATAAAAAGCATTAACTTTGCACTATGGCTTTATCAATGGCTTTATCAAATCAATCAGATCAGTAATGAAAGTTTATCACCAGCGGAGTATGGACTAAATTACTGGTAAAATTAAGTAGCCTCTTGCCGCTTACATAGGATTTAAGCGGGAAAGTTGCATCCCGGTGCCGCTAATCAAAGACACTTGAATAACTGATCATCCCAAATATGACCACTCCTATAAGATGCTGGAGTTTTACCAGATTGTTAGTTTGGACCATAAGTCTGTCTTCATGCAATGCCAGGGCGGAAAGGAATCAGCAACGGCCTCTGAGAAACATTTGCTGCTGCCCATCATCCATCCATCCATTTTCTATACCCACTTCTTCCGTACATCGTCACGGGGGAGCTGGTGCCTATCTCCAGCAGTCTACGGACCAGAGGTGGGGCACACCCTGGACAGGTCGCCAGTCCATCCCAGGTCAACACAGAGTGACACAGGACAAACAACCACACACACACCCATTCACACCTAAGGACAACTGAGAGAGACCAGTTGATCTAACAGTCATGTTTTTGGACTGTGGGAGGAAGCCAGAGTCACCAGAGAGAACCCACACTGCGTAACCCCCAGCCCAGAGTCAAACCCAGACCTTCTTGCTGCAAGGCAATAGTGCTACCAACTGTGCCACCATGTACCCACCAATCCGGGACAGTTTATGGTCTATTATTTTATTGAGAGATAGGTTATCAAGGGAGGGGAAAAAACTGAAAAGATCTGCCAATCTGGACATCCAAGCAAATTAGTGTTTTACATGTTAAAGTTATAAACAGGAAAATACAAAAGACTTGACAATTAATGCTTGTTAAATAGGGTTGCCAAGAGAATGCCCACACTCTCTAAAAAGAATATAGCAGCATGATTTAGGTTTGCAAAGTTGCATTTGAATAAAGCACAAGACTCCTGGAACAATGTCCTTTGAGTAGTTTAGACCCACACGGAGATGTTTGGCCACATTGCCAGATTTGAACAATCCAAAAACAGCAAAAAGTTTCTCTAAAAACACCTGATACCAACTTTTAAGGATGGTGATGACTGTGGCTTGTTTTGCAGCTGAAGGATCTGATCACCTTACTTGTAAAATGTTATTATGTTTGTCCAACCCCTGAAGTTTGGCACTAAACTGGGTCATCAACAGCCTAATGATTCCAAGTGTCAAGCACAGCAGTGGATGGGGGGTTATTTGGGCTTATTTTGCAGCCAGGAACCTGAGCAACCTGCAGTCATTCAGTGGATCATTAACTCCTGTTTACACCAGACTATTCTAGAGTGAAATGTGAGGGAATCTTTCCGACACCTTAATCTTGGCCCAAACTGGACCATGATGGACATTGATCGCAAACACATCTACAACTGAATGGTTGAAAAAGTGAAAGATCGAGGTGTTGAAAAACGAACCTGCAAAAGTAGATTGAAGTGAAAATGTTTTGCGGTGGGACACAAGTAGAGGTTTAACTATTGTCTTTCTTGATCTTACCTTGGAAACCTTAAGCTGGCCTGTTTTGATTCTTAGGAATCTTCTAGATTCATTTGAAAGACATTTAAACACCAGAGCTCTACATGTCCTTAAATCCACAGCTAAATTATGTGGTTTGGGTGAAATTGATTCATTTCTTTCATCTTATTTTTTTGTGCTTTCATAAATCAGGCATAACATGCTTACATTTGTATGGCTGACAACCAGGTTATTCCAGCTCTTTCACCTAAAAAATCCTTTCCTGTGGCGACCTAAACAATATGACTTAGAAAGAAATTTACTGCAGAAAGGTTCAATAACAAATTTAAAACTGCTCCAAATTGGTGGTGAATAAAGAGAATTATTTGTTCTTATTTGTCGCGGATATTTTTTATCTGTTTTCTCTGGTTGCCTTGTAATCTTCTAAAATAAACGTTCTACTCTGTGAAAGAAACAAAATCTAACCCTAGCAAGGAGCAAATGGGTTTAATGGTTTGAGCACCAGAGGTGAAATGCTCTGATTAGTTGAAAGGTCTTAGAGTAAAGATAGAAATTAACAAGTACTTACTAGATAAGAGGAAAACAGGTTGGATAAGAGTATCTGAAGAAATTAGATGAGGGTGAAAAAAGCCCAAAGTCAGAATCACACAGTTCTCTGTCTTTCATAAAAGCAAGTAAACAAAATTACAAACAGACAACCTCGTTTGCTGTTGAAGTTGTAATAAGAGTTCAGCCCAAACTGAAGCAGAGCTTTCCTGTCACATACAAAACGTCTCATTCTGGATTTCTCCTATTTTCCAGTTCAACATTGAGTCCACTTTACATTTTTCTATAAAAGAGGCTTCTTCCAAACACGCAGACCAGAAGCAAACAAAATCATAACTGTAGGCTACACTTTAAAAAAAGCTCTTACAAGGCTGTTATGCCCTTTTTCTAAACCACTGACCTCACTTTTTTTCTCCTTTGAGGACACAGGAAATCATCCTCTTATGGATTAAAAGTGACAGAAGCAGAGCAGAACATGGAGGGAGCTCATCAACCTGTGTTGTACAAAGCATGAAAAAAACATGATGGGAAAAAAAAGATTTATGACCACAACTCAGGCACACACGAAGCGTAGAAGACATGTCAGATTTCATTACATCAGCGGTTTAACAGCTTGCTGCTGATGGACTCACCGGCTGGTAAAACATTGATTTGATCAAAATATCTAATTCTATGTTTCACTGTTAAAATTATTTTTTTGCCGCTGGCACAGATACACCACATGTTGTTAGTGTACAATGGAATCATAATCAGTTATTTAATCATTTTCTTAAAATGTTTGCATATGTTTAACATTAAAACAAAAAAAATGCCTTCAAAGTTCCATATGATGCATTTTGTGAAAACAAAAGCATGAAAATATTTAGACATGTTGGTTAAGAGCTGAACAGATGCTGTGATAGCTTTTTTATCCATTTGCAGTTTATGTGCTGCAAGAGAGAGGTTTTGTTTAAGAGCAGCATTTAAAATGAACAAGAAGCACATTTAAACCGTTGCACACAGAGGTCCGTAGATTATAGGTGCATTTATTAATTATTGAAAGTTTCACTGATTTAGACACATTTCCTGTAATGACACTCTAGGTGGAGTATCATTACAGCAAATGTGCCACTTTTCTACATTCTCATTCTTTGTTTTACCCCAGATTTTACCAGAGCATTTGAGCTTTTCAACAACAATCTGAGGCTGTGTTCCAATCCGAACTTGCGCCTCTTTCATATGTGGAACTAAATCAGATACGCATCCGATAGTTTTCAAAGCACCCAGAGTCAGAATGGTCACAACGCATTTCATCCAATTTTTACATCATTATCCTGGCTCCGACTAGTTTCCACACAGACTTCCATACAGAGCAGCTGTCACTGCTCCCTTAAGGGCCGTTGTTAATAGCTGCGCTCTCTTTTTTCGTACCTTTCTTTGTCTTCATATGACGTGGTCATAATTTTGTTTGCTCCCATTGCTCAACAAATAATAATAACACAGAGACGCGGATATCCATTATTACTTCCATAAACAGTGAACTGCTGTGTGACGTCTACATTCTCCTCGTCGTGAACCATTCAGCTTGAAATCTGATGGCAGTCGCATTTATTTTGATTTCAGCAACAAATATCGGCATTGAGCATCAAGATCTCCAGTGGAATTATATCTTTAGTCTCATGGCACCAGATCACATGGTTCTTGTTAAAATCCTTTTACATATCTGCTTTTTTATTGGTAGCCATATATTTTCCATGTATACTTCGTAAACAGCATGTAGGTTTGGTTGTAGTTAAAATCGTGTTTCCTGGATGCCACTCTTTGCAGCAGTACTTTAACACCGAGCTTTGCTAAGCTACATATATTCAACAAACACCTGCTATGCTGCATCACAAGTCCCTGTTATTAGGAAAGACAATTACCTTACAGAACAGATTTGGTTAAAGTAATCTTTTCCTGATGATTCACTCGGTTTTATTTGCTGTTATTAATCCAAAGACAGATGTTTTCCCTTAAACACTATATTTCTGACCGGACAGGTGCTGACCGATTACTGGAGGAGTGATGCTGTGAATCTGTTTCCTATCATCTGAATCCATCTCATCCCATGTTATTGTCAAAGCTCTGTTTGATAAACTGTACAACTAATGATCTGCCTGTCACTCTCAGGTTGTATTTCAGTATAAAGCGATTTAACAGCTCCTGCAAGACTAGCCAATAAATATATTCTTTGCAGACTACAGAGCAACTATGATTCATCTTTTATTGTTGTTCCGTTTTTGTGCAATTAGACGAAGGTGGATTATTCTTTCTCTTGGCCAGTTTTAACTGAGACCCATTTTAGTGCCCAATCGATTAAGCTTCATTGGTTTTAATCTGTTATATAAATAATTACTGTGGCTGTTCGGGCTTTACAGTCAATGCAAGGTTACAGTGTGTTTATAAATCGATGCTGTTTTACTTTGGTGTTGCATCCAGCATTGGATGCTGACTCTGTTCTGCTTAATGTGCTGCTGCAGCTGATGTCTGATTCTGGTTCCTCTGACAGGTTCAGCTTGTGGTTTGTTGTAACTAATCAATACAGAACATCTTAGGTTACTTCAGACAGAAGTACTTTAGGTTTGTAAGATTTCAAAATGCAAGAGAGTTCACTAATAAAAAACGGGAAAATGATTTGAGCCAATGTGTCACTTGAATTAGATTTCTTTAATAGTTCTGACGAAGATGTTGCCTTTTAAACATTTATTGGAGAAAGTGTTTCTTCGTTAATGTTTCAATGACTGTACAGTTAAAATTGCATCCTGCTGCATCTATTAATCATCTAACAGATAATTAAATGAGCAAAGCATAACCAATGACGACTCTTTTGTAAAAGAAAATAAGGAAAATTGATCATTTCTGTGATTAGGCTGTAACATCTTCGTTCTGCAACAGCTTTTTAAAGTAAAACCAAGCTGTGAAAACACTTGCAGATCCTTTCTATCAACATTGATGCTGAAGTTAACGGCTTGCCTGGTACCACATCCCGCTGGTACAAATCAGCAATTCAGTACTCAGCTGCTTGATGTGTTTGGAAACTTAAATTATAAAGTTGCAAGCAAAAAAAAAAACACCTTACCTCAGATTATAGAGACATTGATTCATTGTTTTTCACTTTGTGAAATTAAAATAATTGATACATAAACAGTATTTAAAGAAATTTTAATTCTTCTAAGATTTGCCTCCTAGATTTCTGCTTGTACTTGCCTCACTTATACCAACAAGGCTCCCTCAATCATAGCATGTTTATTTATTTCTGATGACTGAACGTTTGCCAACCTGCTGGGCCTCAATCCAAACTTAATTACATCCAATCAAAGAAGCCTGCTGACTCTGAAGCTCTCAGTGGTTAGCATTTCAAAAGAATCATACATTTTTAGAACTACTGTGGCTTCAAAACGGACTGCTTGTGGGGAAATGTACACTTCTACCCAAACAATGAAGCCATGGAATCAGAAAACTACATGGGTACATCTCATTGTTAACGTGAAAATCCAATCATAAAAACACCCAGTATACACTTCTTGGTGACTTCATTAGGTACACTTGTACAGTTGCTTGTAAACACCGTGAGCAAATCAGCTAATCACATGGCAGCAACTCGATGCACGGAGGATACTTGATATGGTGAAAACAACTTCCTGAAGCTTCAGAATGAGAAGAAGGGGAATTTAGGAACTTTGATTGTGGCACGGTTGTTGCTTCCAAACGGGCTGGACTGAATGCTTCACAAACTGCTGATCTACAGGGATTTTTACACACAACTATCTCTGTGGTCTACAGATAATGGTCCAAAAAAATAAGTTTCTGCTTATGTCAGAAGTCAGAGGAGAATGGACAGATTGGTTTGAGCACTGGGTGTGACCTCTTTCAGTCAACAATTTGCACAAGGTCACCAAATTTGAACAATAATAGATTGGAACAATGTTGTCTGGTCTAATGAGTCTAAATTTTAGCTGCAACATTCAAATAGCCCAGTCAGTATTATGCATAAATAATATGAAACCATTGTTGTGATTATGAATCTGAGAATATTATTTTATATTTAATATTAATATTTTAATATTAAATATTGTGTTATAAAATAATATCTCTGTGGGTTAAGGGTTGTCCTGTGAATACCAGCCCAGTAAGGCGATGGTATTAGGACAAAATAGAAAAGGTGTGAGACAAGCTCTGACATTATTGAACAGCAAATCTCTGCACACATGGAATGAATTCACACAATTTCTTAAAATACAAGAATTTATTAACAAAAGTAAGTTAACTCAAAGTCAAACATATTTTAATCAACAAACTCTTTACTATGCTAAAACAATCCAACTAAACTACCAAGCAGAATTAAAGAATAACGAAGATTAATGGACTATGTACAATATAAACAAGTTGATTAAAGACGGTTGAAATTATGACTAAAAGAGTGATGCAACATTACCATGCAATGTTTATGTTTGAGAACCAAGGATTATCTTGAAGAATCTGGAAATGAAGTTAAGTTAGTTTTGGAACTAACTTAGAAAATAATCAGCAACCTTTAGACAACCATTCACAATGCAAGATCAGATTAAATATTATTTTAATAAAATAATGTTTTAAATAATGATCTGCTGAATAAAACCAACCTCCTGGATGACTAATTCTCAACGGTGTCTAATTAACTGCCTTTATTTATTAAAATAATATTTGAAGAAATATTATTGAGTATTTTGGAAAAGAGACAAATCTTTCTGGAGAAATTGGGCTTAATGGTGTTTACTTAGTTATCAGATTTAGTAAAATAATGTTAAGGGACTATTATTTACTAGCTTGAAATCTAACAAAAGAAGCTGATAGCTTAGCATAAGAATCAAACACACACCTTTAAAATATCGTTAATAAAAGGGTTAAAATGCATGGGCACGTTATGGCCGATCTTCTGTGTTTAAAATCACTCTTTAAATAAAGTTTGTTTTAACTTTAAAGACACACAAACAAAACCAAACTTCATAAAATGAAAAACGTTTAGATCATTTCAATCTAAATCTTTCTCTATTATTCTGCCCAAACACCAAACCTCGTGTAAATGTGTTGAGGAGTTGTCTGGGCGACGACGAAGTTTGAAGAAACGTCCACAGTCACCAAACGGAGCTAACCTCCGTAGCTGTGGGTGAAAGACGGCTCGTTGTGTCCGCCAACCAACTGCACATTACCGTAACCATGGTGATGCGGCTCCTGTTGTCGTCCTTTCAGACTCGGCTTGTAGAGACAGCGTCTCTGCAGGAGATTTGCTTCTGCAGGCCTCAGAGACAAAGTAAAGCAATGCTTATACCTTAATTTCCCCTCTTTATGAATGAAATCACCAGGTACACAAACAGTGCTTCACTCATACTTAACTTTGCATATGATCAATGATCTTATGACACCCTTGGATCCAGTTTGAAGAGTTTATGTCTTTTTGCCAGCAAAGAGACATTAGCGCGCTGTTCCCCCCTATCCGGTCCCTCTGGAGGCCGTGTGGAAGAGGCAGGATGTAACAAGAGCTGTGCTTTTATTTGGACAGTGACGTCACAGGAAATCCGCAGCTATCCCGTTTCCTGGCTGTGCCGGAAGAAGGTTAATGCACTTTATTTTGAAAGTTCCAGAAAAGTTTGTACCGGAGTTTTAATGTTGAAATCCATGGCTGTGGTCCCAACACCATAGACCCATCCTGCCTTGTGTCAACAGTTGCTGGAGGTGGTGGTGTAATGGTATAGGGGGTGTTTTCTTGGCAAACACTGGATTCATCAGTACCAACTGAGTATTTTTTTAAATGCCAGAGCCTAACTGAGTAATGTTAATGATCATATCCACCCTTTATAACCACAGAGTACCCATCTCCTAATGGTTACTTCCAGCAGGATAATGCACCATGTCACAGAGCTCAAATAATATCAAACAAACCTGAACATGACAGTGAGTTCACAGTACTCTATTATTCCCACAGTCTCAGAGGGATGTGATGGAATGGCTGAGTTCCATCATGGATGTGAAGCAAACAAATCTGCAGTGAATGCATAGCACCCTCTTGTCAATATGGACCAAAGTCTGTGAAAAATGTTGCAGACATGCAGAATGAGAGCTTGTTGGGTGATTACTGGTGGGCTGCAACTGAGAGGGAACTGAAGGGAAAACTACTGGGATTGAGAGACACATAAACTAGGAACAATACTGTCATAGAAGCAGAACCTGACCTAAAACACTCAAAGTGCAAAACTAAATATAAAAAACAATGATCTCAACCCATGTCAATTTGTTCCCCAGGAATGTTTAGCACCAGTGCTTACTGGTTCAATCACAATCTGCTGCTGCATGTTAAACAGTTTCCAACAGTCTCACTTAAAGCATATCTCTATTTACTGGCTTTTAATTTCATTCATGCAAATATGAGAAGCAGCACATTGGACAAGGTTGCATCATCTCAGAAAATTAGCAATCAATTTTAGCTCTACCTGTCACTAAGAAACCATCTTTAGCTTCTGTTTTTGTCATTACCTGGTCAAATTCATAAAGAAGTGAAACTACTGCAGCAAAAAAAATGTTTATGGGTAATCCATTCTATTATGGTGTACAAGACAATGAAAATCATTACTGTAATTACTGCTGAAAGAAAAGAGTGACGTCTGTAAGATTAGCAGATTTTACAACAGGTTGTGGCCTGGGGTCAGATTTGGGGGCAAATCTGTCAGAGTGCTTTTGTCATGAAGCAGAAAGTGGGTAGGTCCATTTCTTTAAAACCAAGTCACGCTTTGTGGAGCAAATCATTTCTAATGTGTTTATCTTTGTTAGTGAAGCCACAGGCTCTGAGGTGGAGGAGGATGGAGATGAGTCAGCATCAGAATACATAAATGCTGCAGTGAAAAGGATTGGATCAACATACTGTCCAGTTGTAAACAGTCTCCCCTCCATCTACCATTTTTATGTCTCTTCAGCATCTTTTTTCTGAAAGTGTGACCCCCCCTGGGCAGTGACCTGCAGCAGGAATCCAAAAATAAATCCTCCCCACATTCTCATTTCCTTAGAATCGACTTTTGCCTCGCAGCGGGTCGACGTCAAAGAAAACGTTGAAACGATTCTGACTCGGTGGTCTCTAGAATTGGCAGCTCTTTCTTACTAAATGTTTAAGCTTCTTATTTGTCTAATAGTTCAGCTGCAAAATGTAGATTTTAACCCCATCGGGAATAAGAACAACTATAAGAATTCTTCTCAGAAAAAAACAAAGAAAGATTCATGTTGTCAATGTTTATCATTTTTGTTTTATTGATTTTATTTATATTTTGTAGTGGTAGTTTTTTCTGTTTTTTACTTGTGTTTTATTGTGTTTTCTGACAGGAACATATTTTGATTTTACTTATTGTAGTTTGAGCTTTCCTGTCATGACACTCACCAGCAGGGTGATACAAGTGAAATACAATCTAAAAAAGCCACTTTAGGAGCTCTAATAGTGATCTGGCTGTCTACAGTGCCTTGCAAAAGTGTTCATATGCCATGAAAGTTTCGCCATTTTACATCCTTAAACATTTGTGTAAGTTAATGGGTTTCATACAGTAAACCAACTCTCTACACCAGTTGTGAAGTAGAAGGGAAGTTACAAATAAAAATCTGAAAGGTGTGGTGTGCCTTTGCATTTAGCCCCATTGAGTCAGTACAGTAGAACCACCTTTTGTTGCAATTCCAGCTGCAAGTCTTTTGTATTTATGTCTCTACTCCTAGATATTGAATTTGTTGCTCCTTGTTTGCAAATGATCTCACTCTCAGTCAAACAGGGCGTAGAGAGTCTCTTAAGATCATTTTCAAGTCTACAGATTCCTAAATGGATTTAGGTATGGACTTTGATTGGGCCATTTTAACATGAATATGCTTTGATCTAAACCATCTGGGTAGCTCTGACTGTATGTTTAGAGTCCTTGACCTCATGGAAGTTGAACCTCTAAAGCCCAGTTTTATGTCTTTTGCAGCCTCTAACAGGTTTTCTTCCATAAATGCTCTCTATTTACCTCCATCCATCTTCGCATCAACTCTGAGCAGCTTCCCTGTTCCTGCTGAAGGAAACGGGCTTAGCATTATGCTACCACCATCATGTTTTTCTCTAGGAATGGTGTGTTCAGGGTGATGTGCATTGTTATATTCCTTCATACATTTTACATGTGCCCAAGAATGTTAGTTTTTTTTTGTCTCATCTTACCAGAGTACCATCTTCCACATGTTCCCCAGCATTACTTATGCCAAACTTCAATTCAATTCAGTTCATTTACATGGTGCTAATTTACAACGCATCTCAGGGCATTTTACTAAAAAATAAATCTTTGGCCAGTCTTATTGAGGCAGAGACATTTAAAGGAGTATTCAACAGTGCAATCTAAGTGAATGTTTATGAATTCACACTCATCCATATACATCACAAGCATCTCAAATATATTTGCTCTGCTTTGGGATCTTTGAGTGTGAAATGTTGCATTGCAATCCTATATTTTCTGAAAGCCTTTAGCTTGGTTTGCAGACCATTAGCCTGACTTTTCATTATGAACCTGTGATAATAATGTATGCAGGAAATAACTGCAGGCAGGTATGTAGACTATGAGTGAAATGAATAAAACACATTTTTATCAATAAAAATTTGCTGACATGACTAATAATTCATTTATTTCCAATCAAAACCTGATTTCATTTATTCTAGACGTATTGGCATAAGCTTCTCATTATTCAGTTCTTCGGGTCAGAAAAGTGTCTTCACTATGGATGTTGGCAAATCCAGCCTCTTTTCTTTCCTTCAGACATCACTTGCATGAAAGTATGTCGGTCATTAAGCTGTTGCTCATACTCTTGATCCTCTAGTCAGGAGCCTCGCAGCTAATATTCCATTTTCAGGTGTTCATGCATAATGCAGCAGGTCCCTTCGTCAAAGTGAAAATGTCTGCCAGGCAAAGGGCAGGCCAAAGGTTTAGCCACAAAGGAGCCCAGAGACTTCCAAATGTAGTCTTTATATTTAAATTAAAAACATTTTTCACATGTGAAAGGAAAAATGCATCTTATCCATGTGTAGATTAACTGTGAAAGCAAAGAAAATAACATTTAAATCCTGTGGGGACATACAGGTGAAAATTACATCTTAAACATGAAAAGGAATTAGATTATAAAGTATACAGTTCCTATTCGTTATATATACTGAAATCAGGAGTTATGCATTAACTGGAGCTTGTTTTTAAATGTTCAGCTCTTATGTAGTGCTAACTGTTAGCTTCCTGAGCAACTGAGCTGCAATTACACATTTTAAGGTCCATGACCTCACAACATTCTTTGCAAGAGAAACAAAAATTATGCTCAGTAGGAAATTAAAATATTAACTCTCAAAAATGAGAATTGGGTAATGGCACTAAAAGCTTTTTAAGTTTTTATAATCCTACCTCCAAGAAAAGCAGAATTACTGCAGAGTTGGAAAGAGAGGTGAGTCATGACATTTATTTAAATAATACATGCCTCTTAGATGCAGCATTAGTTCAGTTTTGAGAGCTTTTCATGAATTGTCTGCAGAAGTGAAAGTCAATATGATATTCTGATACTGCCCGAAAATATTTTTTCTGTTTGTAATTTGTATACCTTTCAGTTTTGTTTTCTCTAAAATTCCCCCAGTTAGGTCAGACTGGGTCTCTTGATGTACAGCACTTTGTTTGTCCAGCTTCTGTTTTGTTTGAGATTTCCACGTCATGATTTTGATGCTGCTTTGGTTGTTTTTTGGGTTTTTTTTGGATTGCTGGATTCATGTTAAGTCTAGTAGTTGCTGGTTGTAGGCTAACCTTCATCTGTAATCGCCAGCAGATATCTGCAGTTGCACAGATTGTGCACAATTTCACCTGCTGCTTTTGACTTGTCATCTACTCACCTGTTTCTTTTCAAACAATCAGATTTTGTAATTATAATGCTTCACATTTTTTTGTCTTCTTCATCAAAGTCTTCAGTTGTTTGTATTGTGACATTTCAGTTTAGGATCATAAGTTAAGAAATAAATTAATGTTTTTTTTTTTTTATTCAGCATAAATTCATTGAAGATGCACCAGTATAATCATGCAAATACAAAATATGCAAATAATCTATATTTACAAGGCAACTGTTATCATACAACATTACCTACTTAATATGGTTGAAGGCTTATAACATTTAAAGAAAAACATCCATTACCTTTTGTAGAATTTTGAATAAATAAGCCTGTATTAATGTAAAATATGTACAAATGCTGTATCTTACATTGGCCCAAGACTTTTTGCGTGCTTTTCATCGATAACGGCTCCTGATGCAGAAACATTTGCTGCAACATCCACCATGATAATTAATTTTGTTAAAACCCTAATGCACATTCCTGAGCTGACCTCAGGCCTGTTTACCTTCTCCTTCTCTCCCACACAGTGCCAAAATATTTTTGTCCCACTTTTGTTTGGATTAAAGTCTGCTCAAAACAATTTTCATCATCGAGCACTTCAGTCAGGATGTAATCTCACTGTACTATTGGACCACAGCCAAATTATGACTCAGACGCATAAGCAGTGGACTGTAATTCTAATAATTGTGTCCAGCCTTCTAGGAAACACTGCTGCACTGGACTCAGATGCTGCACGCCAACCTAAGTGAACATGGGCTCATTTCCCTTGGGACTTGTGCTGCGGTGCCTCTAAAATAGCCTGGACCATTTCCTACTTAATATGCAATTAGAGGCCATTTGCAAAAGTAATCTAATGAAAACTGACAAGAAACTCAGAGGTAATTTTATGTTAACAGGATCTCAATGTTTTTCTTTATAGGACGAATTTAAATCCTTGTGATTTAGACCGGCTCATTGCCTGGTTGATAAAACAAGATTCCCTAATATAAGTAATTTTAAGATTTCATTTGACATTGAGATTTTCCTCCTCATAGGACAGTGAGAGATAACTTTATGAATGTTGTGTAAACTAAAACCTTCTTACGTTTTCCCTCCTGAATTTCTCCACAGCTGGTTTATTAAATGCATCATATGTATGGAGGAGTCTTTTCCCCCCAAACTATAAACAGTGTGTATACTTTTATTACTTGTCTTGAATATTATATATAGCCAAAAATTAAGTAGAAACGTACTTGAAGACATAAAGCTCATCACTAAAAATAAGTTTTCAAAATGTCAAAGGAAAAATGCTAAAAACTTGTCAGCAATTATTAAGAAGGGTCTGACTGCTGTGATGCCAATGAAGATGTCTCTACTGATTATTGAGAAGGTTATTGTTGTGACTATGATTATGAATATATTATTTAATATTAATATTTTAATATGTTATCAAATAATATTTTGGTCAGTTAAGGGTTGTCCTGTGAATACCAGCCCAGTAAGGCCATGGTATAAAAGGGTGAACCAAGCTCTGACATCATTGAACAGCAAAACTGGAATGAATTCTGATTTTCTCAAAATCAGAATTTATGAACAAAAATAAGTCAACTCAAAGTCAAACATATTTCAATCAACAAACTCTTCACTATGCTAAAACAATCCAACTAAACTACCAAGCAGAATTAAATAATAAGTAAGACTAATGGGCTATGTACAATATGAACAAGTTGATTAAAGATGATTGAAACCGTGACCAAAAGAGTGATGCAACATTACCATGCAATGTTTATGTTTGAGAACCAAGGATTATCTTGAAGAATCTGGAAGTGAAGTTAAGTTAGTCTTTGAACTATCTTAGACAATAATTGGTACACCTTTAGACAACCATTTACAATGCAAGATCAGATAAAATATTATTTTATCAAATTAATGTTTAAAGAATGATCTGCTGAATAAAACCAACCTTCTGGATGACTAATTCTCAACGGTGTCTCATTAGCTGCCTTTATTTATTAAAATAATATTTAAAGAAATATTGTTAAGGAAATAGTAAAATATTTAATAAAATATTTTATTAAAGAGCCGAATCTTTCTGGAGAAGTGAGTTTACGTATGCAAGCACGTGTTCTTAGCTGTTAGCAGTTAAAGCTAGCAAAAGAAACGTATAGCTTAGCACCAGAATCAAACACACACTTAAAATACCATAAAATGTTAAAATGCATAAGCGCGGATGGCGCGTTATGATCAATATTCTGTGTTTAAAATCACCCTTTAAATAAAGTTTGTCTTAACTTTAAATACACAGAACACAAAACTGAGCACGTGCTGAGTAGATAGCCTGCTAGCACCAAGATAGCTGAGTTCAACACAAACAAAACCAAAATTCATAAAATGAAAAATGTTTAGATCATTTTATCCTGAATCCTTCTCTCTCTCTGCCCAAACCCCTAACCTCGTATGTGAACCGTGCTGAGGAGAAGTGTCCAGGCAACGACGAAGTTTGAAGAAAGCTCTGTGAACAAAGGGTTAGCTTCCAGCTAACCTCCGGAGCAGTGGCTGGGCGGCTCGCTCTGTCCGCTGACCACACTGCACGTTAACTGCCGTAACCATGGTGATGCAGTGCCGTTGTCCTCCTTTCAGATCGGGAAACTGCTCCACTTGCCATCGTAGAGACAAGGTCTCTGCATGGAATTCTCTGGACACAGTTTGCTTTCTGTAGATCTCAGAGAGAAAGTCAAGCAACGCTTGTACCTTAATCACCCCGTTCATGAATGAATCTACCGGATGCACAGACAGTAATTCATTCGTACTTAACTTTGCATATGATCAGTGATCGTATGACACTCTTGGATCCAGTTGAAGAGTTATGTCGGTTTGCCAGCAAAGAGACATTAGCGCGCTGTGTCCCTCCAGTCCCGGTCGTCACCGGCGTGGAAGAGATCGATTCCTTGGAAAGGTGGGATATAATACGGCCAGTGGCATCATGGGAAGTCCGCTGTTACCCCTTTCCCTGGCTGTGCCAGAAGTAGGTTAAATGCAATTTATTTTGAAAGTTCAAGAAAGGTCTGTACTGCATCTTGATGGCTGTGGTCCCAACATTATAAATAATATTAGACATTCCAATTTTAAAATATAAAAATAGAAACAGATAGTTTTCTTCAAAATCCATATATATATATCTATATATCTATATATAGATATATATATTCTATATATATATAGGTATATATAGATATAAAGTTAAATATATATATATATATATATATATATATATATATTTACTTTAATGCTTTGCTTGATATTTATAAAGGAAACTTTGTTAGAAACTGCTTGGAAAGGAAAAAATAAGAAATATGAAAGAGAGAGAGGTGAGGCAAAAAAGAAAAAGGGAGAGAAGGAGAAAAGAATGGAGGAGAGAAAGAATGATGAAGAGATTACAAGATAACACCCTGCTTGCTTCTACACCTGCAGAAACATGTATAATAACAGCATTGTTACCAAAAAACTGAGTCTAAACACCTGTGGGTCTGACTGTGACCGTGCTTGTGTATATACAGTTTCTTCATAAACATTCGCACCTCATCATCATGTGCAAGACTTTCCCTTATTCAGTATAAGACAGTATACAGACTTCACCTATCAAAATCAAAACTATCAAGAATATAACCCTCGAGCACCCTGTAGAGCGTATAGAGCTGGTCCAGTGTTCCACGGCCGGGACGAAAACCACACTGCTCCTCCTGAAGCCGGGGTTTGACTATCGGCCGGACTCTCCTCTCCAATACCCTGGCGTAGGCCTTACCAGGGAGGCTGAGGAGTGTGATCCCCTGTAGTTGGAACACACCCTCCGGTCACCCTTCTTAAGAAGGGGGACCACCACCCCAGTCTGCCAATCCAAAGGCACTGTCCCCGTCCGCCACGCAATGTTGAAGAGGCGTATCAACCATGACAGCCCCACAACATCCAAAGACTTGAGATACTCATGGCGGATCTCATCCAACCCCGAAGCCCTGCCACCACGGAGCTTTTTAACCACCTCGGTGACTTCAGCCCGGGTAATGAAAGAGTCCAACCCCGAGTCCCCAGCCTCTGTTTCCACCAGGGAATGCGTGATGGCAGGATCGAGGAGATCCTCGAAGTACTCCTTCCACCGCCTGATAATGTCCCCAGTCGACGTCAGCAGCTCCCCACCCCCACTGTAAACAGTGTTGGCGAAGCACTGCTTTCCCCTTCTGAGGCGCTGGACGGTTTGCCAGAATCGTTTCGGGGTCAACCGGTAGTCCTTCTCCATGGCCTCACCGAACTCCTCCCATGTCCGAGTTTTTGCCTCTGCCACCGCCCGGGCCGTGGCACGCTTGGCCCAACGGTACCCGTCAGCCGCCTCAGGAGTCCCACAAGCCAACCACAGCCGATAGGACTCCTTCTTCAGCTTCACAACGTCCCTTACTGCCGGTGTCCACCACAGGGTTCGGGGATTGCCGCCGCGACAGGCACCGCAGAACTTACGGCTGCAGCTATGGGCGGCAGCATCGACAATCAATGCAGAGAACACTCAGACTCTATGTCTCCAACATCCCTCGGAATCTGGTCAAAGCTCTCCTGGAGGTAAGAGTAGAATACATCCCTGGCCAAGGGGTCCACCAGACGTTCCCAGCAGACCCTCAGTATGCGCTTGGGCCTGCCAAGTCTGTCCGGCTTTCTCCTCCTCCAGCGGATCCAACTCACCGCCAGGTGGTGATCAGTGGACAGCTCAGCCCCTCTCTTCACCCAAGTGTCCAAAACATGCGGCCGAAGGTCTGATGATACGACAACAAAGTCGATCATTGACCTCCTGCCTAGGGTATCCTCATGTCAAGTGCACTGATGGACATCCTTATGTTTGAACATGGTGTTCATTATGGACAATCCGTGACTAGCACAGAAGTCCAATAACTAAACACCGCTCGGATTCAGATCGGGGAGGCCATTCCTCTCGATCACACCTCTCCAGGTGTCACTGTCGTTTCCCACGTGGGCGTTGAAGTCCCCCAGCAGAATAATGGAGTCCCCGGGAGGGGCACCATCCAACACCCCCGACAGGGACGCCAAGAAGGCCGGGTACTCCGCACTACCACTCGGCCCATGGGCTGAAATGATAGTCAGAGACCTCTCCCCAACCCAAAGGCGCAGGGATGCGACCCTCTCATCCACTGGGGTAAACCCCAACACTAGACGGCTGAGCTGGGGGGCAACAAGCAAACCCACCCCAGCCCGCCGCCTCTCACCGTGGGCCACTCCAGAGTAGAAGAGAGTCCAGCCCCTCTCGAGGAGATGGGTTCCAGAGCCCACGCTGTGCGTGGAGGCGAGCCCGACTATTTCTAGTCAATATCTCTCGACCTCCCGCACAAGCTCAGGCTCCTTCCCCCCCAGCGAGGTGACATTCCACGTCCCGAGAGCCAGCCTAAGCATCCGGGGATCGGGCCGCCGAGGTCTCCGCCTTCGTCCGCCGCCCAATCCTCTTTGCACCGTTCCCTCATGGTTCCCCCTGCAGGTGGTGGGCCCACTGGGGGATGGTCTCGCGACTCTCATTCGGACTTGGCCCGGCCGAGTCCCGCGAGGAGCAACCCAGCCACCAGGCGCTCTCTGACGAGTGCCGACCCCAGGCCTGGCTCCAGGGTGGGACCCAGGCTCCGCCGTACCGGGCGATGTCACGTGCCTCGATTTTGTAGTCGTCATGAGGGGTTCTTGAACCGCTCTTTGTCTGACCCGTCACCTCAATATTCTGGAGGTGAAAGAAGGAAATCCTAGAAACCTGTTGAATATGGGATATAATTGACTTGTCAAAAAAAACACGAAGGTACTTTATTTTATTATCAATGCCAATTGTATGCCTTTCAGATTAAGTGGCAGTGTAAATGGTTTCTTTTTTAAAGAACAACATGAAACTTCTGACTTGACTTAATCTAAAAACTGAAAATTTCAAGACATATTTGTAGTCTACCTAACTGGACTGATCAGAATTTATGGATATTTCTAGCTGAGTATCATCAGCAAAACATTGGAAATTTATCTCATGCTGTCTGATAAATTTACCAGTTGGATGCATATATAGTAAACAGAATTAGCCCAAGCCTTCAACATTTTGTTGTCTTTTTCTGCTTCAGGACAGTTTTCCTGCAAGATTTGGAGGGATCCACTTTGTGAACCAGCCCTGGTACATCCATGCCCTCTACACTGTCATTCGACCCTTTCTCAAAGACAAAACCAGGAAAAGGGTAAGCTAAACAGGTTAATATTTTAAAGAGTGGGGAAAAGATCAACTAAATTGACCATTACTAACAGTTATTTTAAAATAAAAGTGAACTCTGTTTCAATTCTAGGGTGTTAGTATCAGGACATAGAGAGTCTGTTCCTAAATACACAACAAAACCCACATATCCTTATTTATCAAGCAAAAGACAAATGAATGGAAAAGCTTTTGGATAAACTTATGGACACCCCTGGTACATCCATAGAAGGGGGGATAGAAGCCAGGTGCTGCTAACCAGATGCACACAATTAACTGATCATAATTACTGTAAGAGTTTTGACAGTTTTCCACTCTGGTGAATACAGGTCTGTGTTAGCACAATGCCAGAGGTGTCAATTTCCAGTCCCTGAGGGACGGTATCCTGCGGCTTTTAGATGTGTTCCTGATCCCAACACATTGGCCACCTCAGCATATAGCCAAGTTCTCCAGAGTCCTACTGATGACATAATTATTTGATTCGGATGTGCTGAAGCAGAGAAACATCTAAAAGATGTAGGACACGGGCCCTTGAAGACTGGAGTTTGACACCTGTGCCATGGTGGAAATTCTGCGTTTCTTTCCTATTTGCAGATCTTCATGCACGGTAACAACCTGAACAGTCTTCACCTGCTCATCCACCCAGAAATCTTGCCATCAGAGCTGGGTGGGATGATGCCGCCGTATGATATGGGGACATGGGCGCGTACGCTGCTGGACCACGCTTACGATGAGGAGACGGATTACTGCCCAGAGTCCTACACCCTGTCAGTACAGGACCTGGAGAGAGACCTGGAGAAGACTATGTCCCCAAAAACCATGAAGAGGTCAGATTTATTCATTAAACACGTCCACTGTTTCTGTCTTGATGGTTTACTAGTTAACAAAATGGATTTCGGGTTTATTACCGAAACTTTCACAGCTTGTGGGATAAATTTAACTTAATGGTAATCTGGCTTTCAAACTCAGTTTTATTGGGAGTATATAAAGGAGACATCATGCAAAATCCACTTTTGTAGCCCTTAAATATATTTTGTTGTGTACCTGGAGTCTAGAGGAGTGCAGAAAAGTTCAATTGAGTCTCTCCTGGTGCTGCGTAGATAACTTTATATTCTGTCTGGGTCAAATTTTTCAATGTATTCAGTTTTCTCCATTGTCTGTTACGTTTTTTGAACTTCGATGTCACAGTATTTGTTCCGGAACTGTTAAACAAGGTCATGGAGTTTCGACTAACCAATTTGGCAAATCCACCATTTTTATTTGTCACTAGGATTTTGTAGTACAAGCTCAAGTATCCTGAAGCTGCAAGTGGAGGAGTCTAACTGTTCGGTTGATGGGTGTATTAACCAACAGAGTTCATTACACCTTCCCCCAGCATCAGAACCCTATTCAAAGTGTCTGGTAACATTTTATTTTTCATGGATATGTACCCACATCTGTGGGGAAATTCCTCTTCGTCTGCGCAAAACACTTCAAAGATGAGTTCTTCAGCATTTTCCGCCAGTATCAAGAAGGATTTGCTGAAAGTCTTTGATTAAGGGGTCAGTTCCTTCTGTCTATGGAAACGACTAACACAGCAAAGCGGTAAGCTGCAAATAATGCTAAATAGACGACAAACTTTATTTTAGACATTAATTTATTGTTAATATTACATCCTGGCCATTGCTTTGATAGCAGTAGCGTTGTGCCTTCTGCTTATGTTAGCACTGTATGCTGCTTTTAGCTCCTTGAGGACAGAACCGTACAGTGTGTTCTGATTAGTATTATTACATTACAACAGTTTTGCATTGTTTTTGCCGTTTTTGTTTTGTTTCTGTGCTGCTAGATAATTGCATCTTTGTTATGAAACTACAAAAATGGCAGAACTGGGTGGAGTGGAACACCCTTTGACCTGGAGGGGGGGCAGGATGTGAAGTGCCTCAACAGTATTTGAAGAGACGGCACCAAAACGAATTGCATCTCAGAATAGGGGTAAAAGAGGGGCCGGTAGAGCTGCAATAACAAGGAGTTCAGAGTAAAGCATTGATGTTCCACTTTATATAGACCATAGCTGAATGATTTAGGTGCGAAAAGGAAGGATTTAAAAGCATATGTCTTCTTTAAACTAGCTTTGAATTTCTCTGAGACATCTTGGCGAAGAACCTTGACAGTTATCAGCCTCAATATGTGGCGCTGTTGAACGGTGCCGCATCTTCAGGCTGATCAGATTGTTCTAAATTACATAGGATAGTAAGTAATTTGTGGATTTTGTTTGTGCTGTCCTCATCTAGTCAGACACAGTTTATAGGCAGCAACTGGTTACAACACTTTATGCAATATTTATTTTACCTATTTTGCATGACCAGACTAATCTTCAAGGGTTTTACAGAAAATGCAAGTAATAAAAAACACAACAATAATTTTAAAAATAATTTTCAAATTATTTTACCTTAAAAAAATAAAAAATATGTAGACGTAAATGAAACATTAACCTTATTGAAATGGAGTGAAGATTAGATGTTTCTGCATTTAATGGCAAAACAAATTAATTTAGAAATAAAAACATCAAGAAGTCATTGTTACAATTTTAGATTTACCAAGAGATTTTAATGGATTTTTTCACTGGTCGCACAATTAATTTACTACTTTTAAGATGATATTTATCCTTTTGTTTTAAAAAAAACCTTTGCCCTTTGAGAACTTAGTAAACAAATACACTAAAGACAGAGGGGCAGGTGTGTAAAGCCATTAATTATTTGTAATTTATTTATTTATATGTATATTAATTACATGTAGAATAAATACCATTGTATTTAAAAGTCTTTTTGCACAAAAAAGAAAAAAAACTGTCTGCTGAAAGCTGAGGGTGAAGATATGGAAAAATACAAGATAAAAGTGACGTCCTGCATGGCTGACTTTCTAAAAATGATGATAGAAATGTAACAGAAGGAATAGTTGATCTTTACGTCAGGTAATGTGTCAGGACCTACAGTTCACTTCATGAGAAAAATTTCTCTCTAAATCACTTCTGCACATGTTTTTGTGACTGAAGCGATGATAACTGTGACAAGACCCAAAAATCACAGCAAAG
Organism: Girardinichthys multiradiatus; assembly: GCF_021462225.1. Classification (NCBI taxonomy): domain Eukaryota; kingdom Metazoa; phylum Chordata; class Actinopteri; order Cyprinodontiformes; family Goodeidae; genus Girardinichthys; species Girardinichthys multiradiatus. The sequence goes on from NC_061808.1 coordinate 4,894,100, forward strand.
TACTTGAAAGTGCTAGCTTGTGTGCCTCTAGATGTATGTAGTGTAATCTTCATGAATCAAATGAAGAAATAAGATGGATAGTGTGCCGAATACATGCAAAAAGTAACATATTGGGTTGCTTGGTGAAGTTCCTGCAGAAATTAAAAAAATATTTTACCTTGGTAATTGTTTTAAAAATGTTTTCTTCACCAAAACACAAACTTTCACAAGGATGGTGAGTATGTACACGCCGGAGGCATGTCGATCCCCAGAATGTTACTGGCAGAGTAGATATTCCCGGCTACTGGCCACCATACAACTTAATTTACTGTGACAGTAAATCATCCTTTCCCCACAACACATAATGCGACTCTTTCACTCAAATGTGTTCATGATATAGAAGATAAACAAGCCCGAGCTGAGATGACAAACTGTCATTGCAGGGCTTCACAGTGGTGCCATTTATTGTTGAATCATTAGTCAGTAATTAATTATCAGATAATTAATCTTCAGATAATTTGTCTGCATTGTTAAAAACACTTTACTTTATACCCCAGTTCTCTGCAGCTTCAAATTCAGACATGGATGTAAATCTTATAATTGTTGTTTACAACGTATAACAAACAGTTCATAGTTAAAGTCCATCTCTCGAAACATTTGGAAATAATGTCTACATGTAACACAAGCAGTCATGTAGGAACCCATGCAGGACAAATCTACTTAAATAACAAACAAATATAGTGGAGTTTGTCCTTAAAACTTTTTGCATCACTTTCTCTAATTTATTAATGTTTTGATTTAGACACAAATGGATTTAGCTTCATATTTATTTATTTTCTTCTGTTTTTATTTTTTATTTTGGGGTGGTATCCTTTCAGCATACATACATACATAAATACATACATACATATATACATACAACACATTATTATAGTAGAATTTCTACATGTTCCTTGTGGATTATTTTGGCTGAAAAACTTTTGAATAATATCCCATTCATTCATTCATTCATTCACATTTTTGTTTAATCTTTTTGGAAACATCTAAAGTGTTAATTAAATAAAACTTGATTTGTAATCTGTTGTTACAAAATGACGATTTCTAATTGCATTAAATAAATGAAGATTTTTGTATGATAAATCAATACAAAGTAGTACATAATTATGAAAAGGTTTAATGGTTTTCCAAATATGTATCATAAATATCTTAAAAGTGTGGCATGCACTTGCATTCACCCCATGTTTTATTCATTACTTTGTAGAACCATTTTTTGCTGCAATTATAACTGCAGTCATTTTGGCTAGGTCTCTACCAGCCTTTAGACATCTGGAGAACAAAGAGTTTCCCCTTTATTCCTAGCAAAATGTTACAAACTCAGCATATTCACATACATTATTAAGTTTTTACATAAATTCAGAATAAATTTTACATCCAGAATTTGACTGGGCCATTCTCCTACATGAATATGCTTTGATCTAAACCCCTCCGTAGTAGCTCTGGCTGAATGTTTATGGTTGTTGTCCTGCTGGACGTTAAACCTACATCACAGTCTAAAGTAATTTGCTGCGCCTAAAACGTTTTCTTCCAAGACAGACCTATATTTATCTCGAATCATTTTTCCATCAATCCAGACCAGCTTCATAATCATTCTTTGAGTTCGTTTTTCAGCAAATATAGGGTGTTGCATCTTAACTAAAAAGTTGTTGTCACGTCTGACTAGAACACTTTTTTCTGCTTATGTGACCTCAGGTTAACACCTAGGTGCTTAACTAATGTCGCACAGGCATTTTCCTATTTCCTATTTGTTGCATTGAAGGTTAACTTCTACAGAACTATATCTTTTAAGAGTGTATAAGGATGAATAAACACAGGTAGTTCTTCTACAGTCAGAGTAACTGGAAAAAGCATGACTGTGCAGCAGATAAGCAGAAGATTATCTATAGAAGTTGTTGCTGGGGCAACAGGGGATGGACCTGACCATCTGATGGAGATCCAATGACAGCTTTATGTGTCAAGAGCGCAGAACCAGTCGCTAGACACCAACGATGGGTGGGACAGCTCCTAAACCTGGCCACACCCCCAGTTTAGTCACCAGATAGACACATTATCTATACAGACTTTGTGTACCGTTACGTCAGGATCCTTCATTCAGAAGTCAGGCTGTAAACACCTGTGAGTGTCCTTTGGCTGGCGGAGCTAAAAAGGTCATTTGTATGAGTACTTTTTATGTAATTATGTTTTCTGATTTATTCAATGTAGTTTGCATATAATCAAACTTGGCGTAATTATTTTAATCTAAGTGAAGTCTTCTTTTTAGATTAGCTTTTCAGGTTAAGTACAAATGCATGGCACACTTTTCAGTTTTTTATTTGTAAGAACATTAAATTGTAACCAATTTTTATTTAAATTGTGACTATGTAGCAATCTTTGTTCTTGTAGGTCTCAGTCGGTGGTGGAACCAGGAGTCCTGAAGAGACCGGACAAAGTGAAGCGCGAAGAAGACAACATGCAGCCGCTGCTTTCATTGGACTAAACCCACATAATTGTGCAGGACAAGAAATAAGTCAAAATTTCAATTCCTAAATACATACCTGTGCACATACTAGAAACAACACACATCCTGCAAAAAGATGTCCCTTCAAAAAAATGCAGCTGCTGTTGTTGGAACTTCATGTAAAGCAGATGACAGCAGGGACATTTCCGGAAACTGAAGGGAAACCGACGAGCTTCTGATGGTCCTCTATACAGTATATTTATTTATGTAGTCACATGTCAAGTGCCAATTCCAGAAACTGTAAATATGAAGTCTTTAAACAATCCATAATGGAGGAGGGAATGCCCATCTTTAGACCAAGCAAAGCTGTAGAGGAGCCTGAATGTGTTGCAGAGCATTTCAAGATGAGGACGGATGTGTAGAAACTGCAAAGCATATTTCAGAGAGCTTCAGGCCACAGCTCTTATAAGCAGCAGTCTTTTTTATATCTCTATATGGGCAAGAAGGAGGGCTCAGAAAACCAAATGGAATGGGTCTCTTCATCCTTTTCAATCTAAACTGGCAAACAGGCACTGGTTTTAAGCGTGGGGAGTGGGACCTCGGCTGTTTACTTGTAAGAAGATTTGGTATCTTTCCAATGACAATGTCTAAAATTTTTGTCTCTTGCCAGTTATCTTTTGGAAAAGCAAACCTCCCTTTACGGTCAGAGTTGGCTCTATAAGTCATGTGCTTTTTTCCCAGTTTACCCATTTTCTCTCCATTGGACCCAGATGTCACAAAAAGCAGTTCTCTCCTCCACCACTAGGGAACCTACAGAGCTGCAGGCTCACATCCTCATGTGTTTGTTGGACAGAAGTTGTATTTTCAGAATCTAATGGGTAGCCACACAACAGAGCTAAATATAATTTTATAAAAGCAAAATTTCTTTTGCTTTGTGGCACATTTTGTGTTGTAAGATTGGGCTTTTCAGTGATATTGTTCATCCAGAAAAACCCATCAAAGATTATCACAGAGTAGCAGCAGTTTCACTTATCACTTCAGGGTAAATACTTTTACAGCTTGTAATATTTATAGGAGTAGATGTTACAGAGTGCACCATATATTTTGCTTCTGCAGGAAATCACATGTACATAATGCAGTAATAGGATATTTGCATTTATTTTGGCTCATGTTTCTGATGCAGCTAAATATGTATTTAGCATTTTCAGTTTAAAATTTGCAATCAATCTTCGCTTCTGCTAAAATGTTCTTAAACTGTTAAACCAACATCAGGTTAGATTCCACTTTTAAGAATTTAATATGAACTCATTTTTTTTTTTATTCCTGTGTTTGGTTCTGGGATTTTCTGCTGATTTAGGGCTTTATGGTACAAATATATCAACAAGTTCTCACTCTCAACTTCTCTTATAACAACACTAGGCCAGGACACCAAACTAACACTTTAGATTTTTTTACAACAAAAGCATTGCAGGGACATTTTAACAGAATGTTTTTGTACAAATGGTTACTGCCTGTTACAGCCCTTAAAATTAGTTTAAAGTAAAGTTTTTTTTTAAAGAGACCAGGATATTCCATAACTGTTGATATTTCCCAGAACAGATCTATTCTTTGTTGTTATACAAATGTCCCCGCAAATGTTTGTTGAATAGAAGATAATGTTGCCTAACTTTGAAAATGTGATTGAAAAATTGAAGGTCAGACAGACATAAGAAGAGTTTGGATGCTATATTCATCAGACCTTGTCAAGTTGACTAGGTTATGAAACCAATACTGAATAACCTTTGAACTTTTGTGTTTCTGGCCCAGGTTGTTTGTTTTTCACACCAGTTTCAGGTGGGATTTATGATAGTTTTCCTCTTAATGACCCTTCATATTGGCCCTTCTTCTAGCACACGTAAACATTTGACCAGAGTAATCGGTTAAATCAACATGTTATTCAGACTTGTGTTGGGCCGTCGTAGGTTTTAGGTTTGATTTAGTTAGATTTACCAGATCTTCTATTTGTTTGATCTGATGTGCTGTCGCAGAAATCTCAACTGGTTTTTATCCACATAGCAATAAATTTGTTCATTGAAGCTAATGCAGCACTGTCAATATTAGGATAACTTTATTCCAGATCATGCAACTATATATTTACAGCCTTGTTAACCACTGCCAAAACTAATAATGCAAACTCAGTCTTATTTTCTATTTTCTGCATTACCCCATTATCCCTGGTCTTTATGCATCTATTTCTGACAATGTAATTGGAGCTTAGTCTATTAGAAAATCCTGTCGAATCAAGAATTATTGCTAGATGATTACGACTAAGCTTTTGTATTTGGCAAGTTGAGAGTGAGAATGGCTACAAAATGTTTACATGTCTCAGTTTATTACTAATTGCAGTGATTCAACTCCTGCATTAGTTTAAGCTGGTAAATATACCAGCTGATCCCAGCTTTCCAAGCCAGTTAGAAGCATTGTGTCTGAAGCAGCATCAGTTACTTGGAGCAGCACCACTGATCATATTTCAATGAGGTACCTACCATGGAACACTTCCCAGTTTAAAATCTGGTTAAAATTTATTGTTGTTGACAAAAACTCACCTTGAGGTCCTTTGCAGACCTGCAGACATTCTATACTGCAATAATGTGTCTTTTATTAGTAAATGTAGGTAATAGATACACACAGTAATAAATTATTTATCTCATAGAGCATTCTTTTGTTAGTTTTGCAACCACAATGAGAGGAAAATTTTAACATATTCCAAACAGTTTGGACATTTATTTTCTGTATAAAGATGTTAAAGTACTTAGAGTTTAGGTTACAATTTATATTTAGAACACAGATGTTATAATTAGTGGGATTATTAGTTAAATTGCCACTCCATAGATAAGATAGAAGCTTTACATGACAAAGTTGTCCCATCTACTTCGCCTTGCTTTTAAAATACTCAGACATTCCTTTAGAGTTTATTCAAATGAAACTGGCCCCATCTGATGGTGTTTGATAAATGGCTGTTACAGTTTTTCCACATCAGCGATTCACCACAGGCGTATGAAGTGCAAAGCTTCGACGGGTGAATGTTGAGAGCAGGCTGGAAAAATTGCCTCTCCGTTGAGCTGCAAAGCAGAGTCAGGCTGGCAAACGTGCAGCTGAGCAAATCACAGAAGAGCCGCCAGGCAGGAAGCATCAGGTGGCCGGCTGCAACCAGAACAGACAGCTGGAATGTTAAACTATCACACCAGCGTGCATGACATGTCAACCCCACTTAGAGCAGCGTGTGGTTTCTTATCTGGTTTTAAGTCATAGTAACAGAGATGATAATCAGCCACACTGATGGTCCTACTTTTCATTCACTGAATATATAATCAGTTTGTCCCCCTGAGGAACAAGCTGTTTAAAAAGGCAAAATATTTGACTCTGAAGTCTCCTGCAATTCCTGCAAAAAAAGTCTGTTGGCACATATATCACAATGAATACACAAGCTAATCCTCCTCTCTTTAAATGTTTTTTTAGTGTCTCAAATTTTTAGAACATTTTAACCTTTTTTTATATATTTGATCAATTAGTTGCAGAAATCTTCAATATTAGTATGAGTAAGTTCCACAAATGTCAGGTTATAATTTGTTGCCTGGTCTGTTTGAGCAAGTAATGGGTTATTTAAAAAAAAACTATTGTAGCATCTTACTTGTTTGCAGAAAACAGATTAACAGTCGGCCTAAATAAGTATCAGATCTTTTTCCAAAATCTTATTTAGATCTGTCAAGAAAAGGCTTTTCAAATTGACCTTGACTTACTGTAAAAAAGGCAAATACCCCAGCCTATGCAGTCTTGCTTTCATTGCAAGCATCATTGTAAAGGGTAAACCAGATAAGTTAAATCAGCAACACAATGTACGTGGGCTATAATAAAGTTTGCAAGCTGTGCTCGTGAAATAGGGCAGTCATTTAAAAAAAAACTAGTGATGCAAAATGTTGCTGCCTGGCTCACTGAGGTGCGCCTGACATAGATTAACAGAAAGCACACTAACACCAGGTATCGGGAGTTTAGGCAGATACTGATACTGATCATTAGAAAATTATTTGATATGGACCTTAACCCTGATGCTTTGAAACTGATTGGGACATGCATACTTTTAAAAAATCCAGCTGATATTTTCAAATTGACCTTTTAGTTTAACCTGGACATAATCAAAGTATATGTTTGGGTTAAAAAGTTTCTATAAAGAACACAAATCCCTTCTCTAAATTGGGTAAACATTAAGCTATTTACATTTAGAGCTTTGAAATAAAATTGAGGAAACGTTTCAGTTTAAATGGGTACAATTAAACCACTGAATATAGACTTGCACAGTTAACACATATTACACCAGTTTTTTCAGTCACGTTTTCTGTGAAAATAAACAAGTAATAAATTATCAGACACCCGAGTCCCCTATTTAATGACCCTACCAAATATATTCTGGCTTAAAGAGAGGAACATTGTTGCTGTTTGTTGCCATTTACTTGGAGTCAGCTGCAGCAAAGAATAGACAACGGACTTCAGAGTGCTCGATCCATCATCTATATCCTTGCAGTATCACAGAAGGGCTGGTGCATATCTCCAACAGTCATTGGGTAAGAGGTGGGGTACATCCTGCTCTCGTCGCCAGTCCATCACACAGAGACACACGCACTCAGTCCTAGGAACAATTGTGTCTACGTTCACGCTGCAGGTCTTGATGCTTCATTCCAATCTTTCGCCCAGAGAAAACCACATGCATGGGGAGAACATAAAAAACTCCAAGCAGAAAGACCCCAGGCCGGGATTTGGATCCATATTCTTTCTGCAAGTAAATAGTGCTAACAGCTGCTCCACTGTGCAGCTCGTCAGTTTGCTTATACCAACAATGTAAAAACTAAAATTGAGGTTGCATCTTTAAATCAGTACCAACAAAAGTTTGCCAAATGTTTTCATGTTCCACTTGACAATAACCATATTTGTTTGTAAATATTAAATATTAGTCTATAGGTCACACAAACCTTCACTTTTAAGCTTAAGATTTTGTATGTGAGCTTTTGTTTGCAAAAAAAATCTAAATGAATTTGAATTGTGCTACTTAAAATGAATCCAAACCACAAATTAGGGACAAAATGTGAATCCATCCAAGAAACTGTAACAATCCTTTTACAGAAGAAAACAGGTGCTTAGATGTTATTTTCTGCGCATCAACAAACACCTTAGATGTATTTTTTAAGGTTATTAAAGAAATGACAAAGAGCAGTTACAGGATCAGAGATACAGGAGGACACACATGAACAGGGACACACACACACAGTTACTGTAGATGCTTCCAGTTGTTGGGATTAAACGTTTACATGAAATAAACATGTATACTGCTTGAAAATACTCCATTAAACTCAGAGCATCCTGCCACTCCATTGACGGTTTTAAAGTTTGAAATGTTGAAAGTGAATTTCACAGGTTGTTTCTTGTGAAATTATTTAGGAAATGGAAATAGAGAATGACACACAGGTGAAAATATTTAATTTTACAACAAATATTCTTTTTCTGGTAATGCTTCAACAAACATTCAGCATTTCTTTTATGTTTATTTTGTCAGTATTTTATTAAAATTGCTAATGTTTATTATACAAATATCAGATGTGAGCTTTTTGAAATGTAACCAGTCTGAAATAAGTTTTATGCTTAAGAAATTCAGCATTTTGAATGTTTTTCTACATTGATGTTCTGTCTTTCTTCATGATGTTTAGAACAGAATATTAAACCCTAGTTGACACAATGGGCAAAAGTCTGAAAACCACCCAAGAAGCCATCCTGGAGGTTCACAGCTCTTTATGTATATCTCCCAAACAATTTCTTTCTTTTTCCGAGTACAGTACATATAAAAAGCTAACAACAGTCTTTAAAAGCTACTTTTTGTAATCATGGTATTTGTTTTCAATCATTTCAAAAGACAATGTGCAGCACAGTTTGTTCTCCCTTACAAAACAAATTGCGTACTCATGAAAAGATACAGCGCTCTTGACATTTAAAGTCACACTTGAAATTTTTTTTTAAAAATGCTTAAGCAAATTAACCTTATATTGCAGAAGTAGAATTTCACATTTTTCCGGCCCATTTCAGAATCACAATCAATTGGCCAGGTTGTGCAGACGAGATGTGTGTTTGCCTTAGAGAGCTGGGAAATCCCTACAAAAAACAGCTCCAATACATTTAAATTAAATTTTGGGGCAGCATTGCAGTATTACACAAAGCATGTAAAATAGTCTCCCTTTTCTCTGTGGCAAGCAGGGAAGCATCAACCCGTCTTTGACTGCACATGCATCAAAGCAATAGAGCGCATATTCAAGACACAACAGACAGATGAGTTAGATATTTTTCTTTTCTAATGCCACCCTGGGAGACTGCCCTTATGCTGCATATCAAAAACCATCATTGTTTACACAAACACATGATTTTTACAACCTCCATGATGGCAACTGATGTAGTTTTGCAGCTTATTTGTTTATGAAACTACGCTTGTTTTTCCTCTTTTATACACAGTAAAGAAAACATCCAAATCACAGGACAAGACATAGCACTGAAGTTTCACTTGGTTCAAGGATTTCATGTTAAGTCCCCATCAAATTATACGTGCGTTTTCAGTGAGCTACGATAAATGTTCTTAGCTTTCATACACCTAAGTTTAATAACTTTACACTGATTTAAACATCTTTTTTCATGATTTAAAGCTGTCAGCAGTGACAACACACTGTACAAAGCCTGCTTAATAAAATGCTCCCATGAAGATATTAATCAGTCTTTACTCAGTTTTTCAGCACTAAATCACTCTTGTTATACAGTATTCAACATTTGTTTTGTAAGAATCTACAGTCTTGTAGGAAGTTTAATTCTCACTGACTTTGAATTGTGCCGATAATGTCTCAGCCAAAGCCACTTGTTCCACTGAGAATCCAATGTATTGTTTCTAATCATTAAGTAAATGTGCGCTGATGACACCGAATGATCTTTTTTTAATTTCTTAGAGAAAAAAAAATGAATGCATCATTTTGAGTTTACTCACTTATTCCTTTCCCACTGTTTTTTGATTGTATAGTTTCAGTGGGATCAGTAGTAAGACCACACTACAGCAAAATTGTGAAGTTATAATGGAAAGCCAATGTATTCTAGAAGCAAAAACTGTCAAATTAGCAGGTGTTCTTTGTGTAAATGTCCTCAAAGCCAATTTGCTGAAATGTAAAATGATCAAAATAAATATGGACATGCAGATTTTCTCACGCTGTTGTTTGAGATTTTGTTTCTTTTTAATATTTGACATAAGAACTACTGCTGTAAATATTGGGACTCTTCGATAAAATCACATTCATCTCACTCCTTAATTTGTAAGTTTTCTCATTAAAATAAAAACACAGTTCAGAAATTAAAAATCTTTTGTTTGTAAAGCTTTCCTTAACAGGCTCAAAAAACACAGATTTGCATAACCCCAAAAAAAGACATTTGAACATTGAGGCTCCTAATAAGTGTGGTTGCATACAAAAGGTAAATATTAACTAAAAACACACCTTTGCAACACTATCCAAGTAAAAAAAGCAGCTTTATGTCACCGGCAAAGTCCATCATGAAAACTGTTCTCGAAATGGTTAAAATAAAAAAAAGTTGAAATACTCACTTTTTAATTTAGACTTTTCACCTACAGACTCTTTGTTCTTGCACTCATCTCAGCTGGCCTTGCTAGATTTTAGGATTTAGCCAAAATCAAGAGTTGAGCCATTAAAGCATCTCAAAATTATGAATGTTTTCACCATTATTATGTTGTGATGGAAATTCTTGCAGTAAGCATTCCAAAGTGTATGACCTTTAGGTTACCTCACTCCTCAGAACATCTGTGTTAGAGGAGGAAGCTGTAAAGCCATTATCAGAAGTTTAATGGTTAAAACTCATGCTTTAGGGTGATGTCTCAGGAAGGACAGATGGGTTCCTAGATAACTTTGTCACCTCTGAACCCGAGAAGGGTCTGGGGTCATAAAACACAGACTCTTTGAAGTTGAGATAACACTGTCATGTTCTGGTATAAATACTGTGTGTAACTGTTGATCGGGGCTTTGCTTAACTGACTTGCTCGGTGACAGAGTCATTCAAACGTTGAATGCCTTTGAATAAAACGTATAAAGACAAAGTCCGGATTTTCTCTTCTTGTGAGTCAACTTCTCTCCACTTTGATAAGAAAATTCCACAACAATGTTTAGTGTTGATACGTTGCAGGTGCACAAGCTCCGTCTCTCACTGTGATGTGTGGCAAAATATAAAATTAACATGTTATTCCTGAGAAAAGTTTACCTGAACACAGAACCAAATCTGAGAAATTTTCATGTATCAAAGAAGAATCAACCCATGCACAGTGTGTGCATGGATTAAATCTTTAATTTACACATTTAAAGAATAGCTAAACCCCAAATCAACTTTTTTTGCAGATAAACTGCATAAATTGGGCTTTGAGGGTGCTATCTTTATGTTACTGAACAAATTATGTCATTTTCATATAAACTTGTTTAATTCTGCAATATTTGGCCTAAAACCTTCTTAGTGCTGCCCTCTTTGGGTTGAACAGAGGCTACTGTAGTTGAATTTTCCTGTTGGTTACAAACAGTACAGCTAGGTACACGTCTTCGTCACAGCCCCACGTTCGGGTATAAAACCATCTCACTCAGATACACGCCCCTGTGGCGAGTCAGGAGTTGGATTTGCAAGCATAGGGAGACTATTTAAATTTAAATCTACATGTAAATGTAAACTTTCTAAACGTTTGCATCTGCTTTGAACATCAGCCCATATTAGCAATGATGCTGTTAACATCACTTTACCGCTCAAAAACTGGACCCATTCTGTCCTCCACTGCCTCGGCAGCGCCCACTGTGGGCATCGCAGAGCCAACGCTTTGAGCCAGCAGCTGGAACTGATAAGGCTCAGGCCGACTGGGCTCCATAAAGCCTGACTCCAGCTCCGGTGATGAGAAACGGGAAAAATCCTCCACCTCAAAAGATCGATCTGTGGCAAAACTACCAGCGTTGCTCTGCTCACTCTCCATGTTTCAATTGGTCAAATTAATTATTAATTTTGATATTATTTCTGTATATTTATAGAGGTCAATGTTTATCACTGCTACAGAGGCCAAAATAGAAAGAACATAAACCAATAACTAAAGTTTAATCTAACTAAGGCCAAACAGAGCATCACTAATGAAGAATGGCTATCATTTATATCCATATGTTCTAGATTTACAAAGTGCAGAGGATCCCTCTGTATTGAAAGTGATTCTTTTATTTCTGCTCCTCAGTTTGTCAAGTTACAGGAAGCAAACCAGTTTATAACTGCTAGGGAGGTGATCAGTGACATGGAAAACAGGTGAGGCTACGCCCAAGAGTCGCAACCAGTACACAAACACCAGAAGTCACAACGCCTAAAATAAACACATACAGAACACAAGATAATCACAACCCTGAATAATCAGAATATACAGAACCAAAGGCACCAACAGAACAGAAAAAAACTCATTTTACATCTGTTGAGATGTTTAATGATAGATACAATGATACACAAATAGCTTCAAATATTTATTCAAGTATAGCACAAAAACTCAATTTTAGTTCATGTTTGATCATTTTACACAGCAGATACTTTTTCTCATTCATTTTTGAGGCTTCAAATGTCTCTCATGACTTCTTGGATCCAGAAATGTTACTGGATCAGGCTTTTTGCCTCAACATTCAGCTTCATCAAACAGTTCTGCTTTATATTATGTAAAACAGGTAGATAAACACTCTCTATGTAGCATTGTTTAACAGACTGGATCCTGTTTGCAACGTTGCTACGGTATGTGATACAGCTTTTACAAGACAGGACTACCAGAAAATAACTTTGTGTTATGTTGTTGTTGTGGTTTTTGTTTTTACATCCAAAAGTCATCTTAACTCATATTTGCACCATAACTGTGTGACATGGAACCAAAACATTTATTGAGTTAATATTTTTCAAAGGACAATGTCATGCATAAAACATAAAAAAATAACAAAATCAACAAGAGTTCCTTCTAAAAAAACAAAACCAAAAACTTCAATTCTGTTTGCTTCAAAAACAAATTCATCCAGCAAAATTAACACTTGTGACAAAAATGTCATTAGTTGTATTGCTGCAAATATAAAACTAATAATTAGTTTTAAAAATACAAAGTAGGCTTCATTGTTGTTTTTAAAGGATGTTTGACATAAATACATCATGGAAGAAGACACAGGCACAGTTTAAATGTATTTTTCAAAAAATCACAAAAAAGTGTTTTTAAATGTTTAAACATTTAGTATTCAAGAGCACAAAAATGCTAACTTACTTTATATGCAAATCAGGAAGACCGTTTTTCTGGTGTGACCAACTTGTTTGTTTCTAATGCCTAAATGTTAAAGGTCCAGCTTCTTATTTAGAGAAAAAATAAGTTTTTGTGGCTCGTGGGCCTCTGACCTTCAGTTGAATTATAAATTTGAGAGATTTTGTATTTATATTTTTAGCATGCCTGATGAGAAAAATTATGCTTGTTTAAAGGAAAATACATCTATAATGTTTATCATCACAGTGACTGAAAGGCAAAAATGCTTCGATGAAGTGGCAGTAGGATGAATATTTCGACATGCTGTACCTATACTTGTGTAGACAACTGGGGTTCAGTGGGTAGAGTAGTTGCTTTGTAATCTGAAAGTTGTGGGTTTGATTCCAGCGTTCTCCTACTCCATGCAATGTGCCCCTGGGCAAGGCACCTAACCTCAAGTTACCTACCATTCTGTGTATCAGTGTATAAATGTAGTGTTTGGGTAAATGTGGATCTAGTATAAAATACCTTGAGTGGCCGATATGACTGGAAAAGGACTATTTCAATTCATTTCCCATTTGAACTTAGATCCATTTTACATTTCCATTATTGTTAAATGCATCCTTAGCGGCCTGAACCCATACTAATGGCCTCGATGTGATATTCTTAAACACACTCCTGACGTTAAGCTGATCACCGTTAATTTTAACCTGTTTACTTGGTCATGTTGTCAGAAGAAGCACCAAAGTTCATGGGAGCAATAAAACACTTGAGCTAAGAATTAAAATGGAATATATATTTATGACATTTCACAGCTAAATGCCATTTTTTACTGGTCTGATTCTGCACACAGTCTGAAAAATGCAGTCAAACATTTGTTTTGTATTCAGAGGATTAAGATCAATGAATATGATCCTGTCTCTGTGCAGCTGTGGTTACAGAAAACTAATGTGGTAAAATAAAAGGGTGTTGGAATAAAATAAGCAAAAATGTCAAGGCAAGGCACTGTGATAAAATATAACAACATGGCTTTTAAAACAGCATGCATTAAAAAGGCAGGGCACCTGCTTTTCAACAAAATCAAACATGAATTTAAAACCTGTAAAATATTCAAGCTTTAACAAACTTTTCCACCTCAGGAAAACATGACATTTTTAAGAAACACAATACTTACATCAGATTAAACTTTGTGTTGTTTCTTTTATAATATCACGGTCTGTCCTACTTAAACTGACATTAAATCTACACTATTAATCAAATAAAAAAATAACAACATACCTGCAGCTGTACAATGTAAATAATGTGTGTTAATACAATGTATTTGACACAAAAGCACTGTATGCTGCAAATAACACAACAACTAACACCTGATTTTCAGGTGCGTTTTAAGGCCACTCCAACAAACACATTCAGTGGTTGTTAGATCTCATTTAACTATGGTACATGTTGTCATTTCACACCTAATTTATCAGTCCTTTAAGCAAACAGAAGAAGAGTTTCCTCTTACCCATTTTAGATTTAAACCCTTAAACTTAAGGTTTTTAACTAACCTGAGGCTTAAATGTGTCAAAACTCACCAGAACAAATTGTTTGGCATTTTGTTCAACAACATTTTCTCTCAGACTGGTGATAAAAACTCTCAGAATTGACACATAATGACACATTTAATCTGTTTTGGTAAAGCCGTTGTAAACATCCACATATTTCTTTAGCATTTTTACATTTGCATGTTTCTGCATGCTTCCATTTGCCTTTCGCTTTGCTGCACATATGCCATTCAGAGCTCAGAGTTTCCTGCACTTCTACAGCAATCTTGTAAGCTGAAATTTTAGATCACATTAATTGTCCACATTGCAGGCTTGAACTCTGCACTTTGCCTAGTGTCTGTGATTTCAGTTGTGGTGGGCATGAAAAGGATCAACTTGCACATAATAAAATGTGGCTTAGCTGCACTTTAGTCCCACATGTCATTTTTAAATATTTTAATAAATCTATTGTATGCTCAGTGTACATCGTTTAGTAAAACTGCAGTAGTTGTATGAGTATTTTGGACTATTTTGTCATAACTGAAAGATAAACTTTGATGACGATTGTCTGCATAGGACCATCAGGAGTGACTAAACTGGATGAATCTTCAAGTGAGCCATAGGGGTGTATAGCTGTTATCTTTTTGTTTCAAACTCCCTTTTGGTTCATGTACAGTAACAGACTTTCTATTTAATAAGACAATATAAGGAAATTTCTAGTAGGGTTCAGCAAGTCTTAAAACCAATAAGGTGAACTTGTAGCTGAATCATATCACCAGAACCGAGAAGGATGGAGGTATAAGAAAACATGACAACTTTTCAAGCCCAGTTTATAGGCTGATAAGAAAAACTACATTCATTCACTGTAGCAAATATCACAGCATTGCATCAGTTGGTCACGTCAAAGTTGTCCTGTACAGATTCCCTGTCTCCAAACATGTCAAGTTAAAACACCTGCAACTGCACCACTGTAGCATGAGGCGGTCCAAAGGTGCCACCAATGAATCAAAAGATTATGGGTTAAAAGATTCCCTAAATGTGCCAATAACTAAATAAAATCGGCATTAAATAAATCTGTATTTTTTAAATAAACATGTTTTTAAAAATTAAATATTTAAAACATATGTAATTATTTCAGAATTTAATTATTTCAAGCATTTTAATGTATTTTATTTGTTAGGCTTTCCCATCAAGTCAGATTATGATGCAAACGGCTCTCTCTCATTTAAAATGTTCATGGCGGAAATGATGTAATTCCGAGTGATTTTAACATTTAATGACTTTAATTTTTTTTTGCTATAAATGTCGGCTTCAGTTAAGTAATTATGATTTTGATCATTTAGAGTCATACTTAAATTATGTATAAATGTACTTCTTTATCTCCAATTTAACTTTTTTCACATAAAAGAACTATTTTTGTTACTATTCTTTATTTGCAACTTTTGGCACTCATTAAATAACCAGAAATCTCCACAACACAGACAGATTGTTCAGAAAGTGTGAACAAGTTAGCTCCTAAGTTAAGTTAACATTTTATGACTTTTAATTAACACAATATTTAAATTACAATATGTTCTAGTATTTTTAGTCAGTTTACCCAAAAACCAGTTTTTCTGATTTTATTTCTCTGATCTATTTACTCTTTTTCTTTTTAAAGGACAATTTGTTGCATACTTTTATACCAGGTCATGTGCATCTTATTGTAAAAGCGGCGTTTTTGCCAAGAAAATATGTAACTCGTGGTTATAGTTGCACACTACTGCATAGCATAAAAAAGGAAGAAATGTACTTTTTTTTAGGGATTGAAACTATTAAAAGAGAAATGTCTGTGATTTAAATTTGTGTAAAGGTTAAACCAGGATAACAACCTATTCTGTGACGGAGAGCGCCTCACTGCTCATCAGCATGCAGCAGGATTTTACTGGTGGATGTTGGGAGACAGGGATACTGCTGGGATGAAAGTGGGAGCTCCTGGGTTTGGATTCGTCACTATTTGCATGCTAATCTCTTGCACCCACAGGTAAGAAGCAGAAATGAAAATGAGCAGTGCAGGTCATTACTGTGAAATGTAGTCATTTTTTAAGAAAAAAAAAAGTGATGGTGGTGAAATAGCCAGCTTTGTAATTTCTTACATAAAAAATCCGGTTGTGGTTAAAAGCATAAAAAACATAGTTGATTATAAATGTGTTTTGTATCGCACGTGTATGAAACTGTAAATTATCCCTTAAAGCAAATAAAAATTTCAACATAGAAAACTGTACTGAAATAAATGTATTACAGATGAAAATGTTGGGTGCAAAAGCAGCAAATTATGGTGAGCAAAGGTAACATGTCAAAAACAACCCCCGCAACTCAACCACTAACTAAATCAATAAATTAAGATAAAATAGATCTGCCCACTTTTTTGTTTGTGTCCTTTATCACAAACAGAGGATGTCACCGAGTTAACGATCTGTCTCTGCTGGACTGGGAGACACAGTTATATGAGGGAGTCAGGTCAATGTCCCGCTGCTCTGGCTGCTCTCTGCTGTTCTAGCATCGATCGTACAGCCGGAGACAACATGGTGGGGGACACGGCTGGGGTGAAAGGTCGCAAAGGATAGTGTGCATGTTTTCCTGGGAAATAGATGCACTGGAAGTATTTCTGGCCTGAAAAGAAGAAGAAAGGTTGTCTGGGTTTAATACAAAAGATTTATTCCAACATTTCCATCAGTGGCGGTTCAAGAATGAATGGGGCCCTAAATGCAACCCAATCCATTTCCACTGTCTGGCAAAGGCATGAAAAGCAATACTCAGAGGTATTTTTTATTTGATAATAATTGAGATTCAGATTTCAGAACAACATTTTTGAGAAAATTAGGAATTACATCGTTTTTAATACAGATTTCAGAAATCACATAATTTGTTCTAAAGCTCTTGTAATCACACTATAAATTCTACAATACAAAAAAATATGTTTCCAAAATCCCAAATTGTACTTTAATCTCTTGTTTGTGTGTTGTGGTGTGATCAGTCTAAATATGATATTTTAAAGGTTTTTGTCACACTAGTGGCCTTTATACATTAGTAGCTGGACAGGGAGAAAGGCAGAATGAGAAGGGGAAGACATGCAGCAAATAGCCCTGGGACAGTAAATTTGTTGCAAATATTAAATATTTTAACTGGAGATGCCCAAATGCAGCTAAAGTTAAATAACCCTTTAATTTAGCACCGACTCATAAACTGCAAAACTGATACCAAATTCAGCAACATCAGCTGCCTGAAGCACACTGCTGTATTTTATTCAGGGCTTGCACAGTTTATAACATTTCCATTGATCGGTCATGCAAATATGCAATAAAAACTTATTTGGTGCACAATTGAAAGATGTTTTTGCCCTGGGCAGAAAGCAATATTGCCCGTTTCAAGAACCACCACTGATTTTCAAATTTAGATTTCTATGGGTAAAACAAAAATAAATGATCTAAATAAATTGACCCATGGAACTATGATCTGGAAACAATATAACCTAACACTAAAATAAACCACCAAGGTACAGTACATTTATTTTAACAAAGAGATGTGAGTTAATGCTTTTTATGCAAATATTAAACATAAAATTTCATCAGTTCTTACTTGGTTTCTTCTTTTCTGTCTTCTCTGTAATATTGTCTTCAGTCTCAGGTTCCTCTGCAAGAAGTCAAATACAATAAACTCAGATTAAAGAATGACATGATCATCTGTGTAAGAGCGGGAAAGAGAGACAGTGAGTGTCTACATGCTTGTCAGCAGCAAAAAGAGAAAAGGCTGATTTGTTTTCTTTAACTATCCTTCTTGTGCCTTTTTCAGTCTGAATCCAGACAAAACAGGAGTTCTAGTTTTTTTTATTAAAATATTTCTTCAGAAACCCTGAACAATGAGGACTAAAAAGCCCTCTGACCTGGTTTCTAGATTTACTATAAATTGCTTATAGAACCTTTTTTTGTTACTAAGCTTTTTGATTTGTTTAGAAAGGCAAATATTTTCACGCCAAATTCAATGAAACTTGTTGGAAAGTTTTAACATGGATAAAATAAGTCAAACGGACAGATTTTTTAAATAACGATGTTTTATTTCTCACTTCTATTTTTCTATTTTAATTTACTTTCATAGTTGTCATTTCCACCAATCAGCCTGAGGTTACAAACGTTTGAGCTAATTCCTACCAGAACTTTGGAGACTTTCCTTAAGTATGACCTATATGCAAACCAAATTGTTAATTTGTTAAACTTACAGCAATAGTTGTTTAACTTTTAATAAAAATGTATCAGTTCTAGAAATGTTTCTGCACCCAAACTGTTTGATAACTGGGTAATTTTCCTGGAGTGAAACAGCAGCCCGTCTCCCATCCTTTAAGCGCAAAGTTTGCTTTGAAAACAAATGCTGGTTGGAAACTGGATTTTCCAAACAAAAGAAGCACCAGAACATTAGGTTTCAATAATCGCTTTTTTATAATCTATGTTCATTTTACTAATAGTGGAAATCACTGAGGAAATAATGAACAACATCTGCAAATCAAAAATTACAACAAATCTGAACCAGGATGGGATTATTTTTTTCTGTTCTGATATCTAAAATCTTAATTTACTTCAGAAAATATATAAAACACATTTTTAAACTATTGGCACATTTAGGAAATCTTTTAACAAATTATTAAATGCATCTACTTTAGATATTGTTGTTATGAATATGGCCGTTAATCCAACCACTCAAGTTGTTATTTCAGTGATTGATTTTGTTAATATTTTTCTAGAGGAATTGTAAGTAGTTTAGTATTTGAACACTACTGATATATAAAAGTCTTGAACCAATATGAGAAATGTAAGATGTAAAACACACAACGATGTCTAGACATCTTTCAGTTCCAGCACAACAAAAATATTATACAGCACAGACCAAAAGCTTGGAAACACCTTCTCATTCAAAGAGCTTTCTTTATTTTCATGACTATGAATATTGTAGCTTCACATTGAAGGCATCAAAACTATGAATTAACACATGTGGAATTATATACTGAACAAAAAAGTGTGAAACAACTGAAAATATGTCTTAAATTCTAGGTTCTTCAAAGTAGCCACCTTTTACTTTGATTACTGCTCCACACACTCTTGGCATTCTGTTGATGAGCTTCAAGATGTAGTCACCTGAAATGGTTTTCACTTCACAGGTGGGCCCTGTCAGGTTTAATAAGTGGGATTTCAAGCCTTATAAATGGGGTTGGGACCATCAGTTGTGTTGTGCAGGAGGTGGATACAGTACACAGCTGATAGTCCTACTGAATAGACTGTTAGAATTTGTATTATGGCAAGAAAATAGCAGCTAAGTAAAGAAAAACGAGTGGCCATCATTACTTTAAGAAATGAAGGTCAGTCAGTCCGAACAATTGGGAAAACTTTGAAAGTGTCCCCAAGTGCAGTCGCAAAAATCATCAAGTGCTACAAAGTAACTGGCTCACATGAGGACCGCCCCAGGAAAGGAAGACCAAGAGTCACCTCTGCTGCGGACGATAAGTTCACACAGAGTTCTAGCAGCAGACACATCTCTCGAACAACTGTTAAGAGGAGACTGTGTGAATCAGGCCTTCATGGTAAAATAGCTGCTAGGAAACCACTGCTGAGGACAGGCAACAAGCAGAAGAGACTTGTTTGGGCTAAAGAACACAAGGAATGGACATTAGACCAGTGGAAATCTGTGCTTTGGTCTGATGAGTCCAAGTTTGAGATCTTTGGTTCCAACCACCGTGTCTTTGTACGGCGCAGAAGAGGTGAACGGATGGACTCTACATGCCTGGTTCCCACCATGAAGCACGGAGGAGGAGGTGTGATGGTGTGGGGGTGCTTTGCTGCTGACACTGTTGGGGATTTATTCAAAATTGAAGGCATACTGAACCAGCATGGCTACCACAGCATCTTGCAGCAGCACGCTATTCCATCCGGTTTGCGTTTAGTTGGACCATCATTTATTTTTCAACAGGACAATGACCCAAAACACACCTCCAGGCTGTGTAAGGGCTATTTGACCAAGAAGGAGAGTGATGTGGTGCTGCGCCAGATGACCTGGCCTCCACAGTCACCGGACCTGAACCCAATCGAGAGGGTTTGGGGTGAGCTGGACCGCAGAGTGAGGGAAAAAGGGCCAACAAGTGCTAAGCATCTCTGGGAACTCCTTCAAGACTGTTGGAAAACCATTTCAGGTGACTACCTCTTGAAGCTCATCAACAGAATGCCAAGAGTGTGTGGAGCAGTAATCAAAGCAAAAGGTGGCTACTTTGAGGAACCTAGAATATAAGACATATTGTCATGATGTAGGGTTGTTTGGTTTTTGGTTTTGGGGTTTTTCCTTATGTTTTTCACTGTTCAAGTTTTGAATCATGTTTCTGTTTATTTTCCTGGTCATGCTTTTGTTTTGTCGTCTTGTTCATGTTTTGTCAAGTTTGGTTTTCGGATCTGGTTATGCTTTTGCTTCATGTTTTTCTAGTTTGTGTTCAAGAGTCTCTGTTTTGCTCCAGTCACGTTTTGTTCTGTTAATTAAGTTTATTCAGTTCACCTGCTTCAAGTTAATATGTCTCCTTACTCCACCTGGTTTTCACGCCATATATTCACACCTGTTCTTTTAGTCTTCGTGGAAATATCTTTCACTCTCATGCTCATGTCTAGCTCTCATGCTCAAGTCTTTTTTTTTTTATCATGCCATGCCTGTCTTGCCTGCCCATTTGTTTTGTTCCTGCCTCCTGTAGTGAGTGAGTGACAGTATGTTTCTGCCAAACATGGACCTCGCGGACAGTAGGCAGGAGAGCACCAGGGATCGCTGGGTTAAGCAGCAAATGAAGGAGGCGATGAGACTTCTGCCGACGGATTTGGAGGTTCTGCCGTCTCCTCTGCTGCTGGAACAGATAGAGCGTGAGGCGGCCCAGTGCCAGAGAGTTCGGAAGGGCTGTTCCGTCCCTCCGCCTCAGCTCCGACGTTCCCCACCTGCTTCCGTACCGGCAACAAAGCCGTCATCTTCCTCCCGCCGCAAGAATCACCGTCATGCAGGGATTCCCAGCCGGTCGCCTGGCGAGGAGGTGGTTTCCCTGCCAGCTGACGTGAGGGCTGCAGCAAGTAAGCCCGCATCTTCGTCTGCCATAGCACTGTCTCCCAGGCTCGCTGCACCTCCGCCCATGCCGTCTGCGCTCGCTCCAGCCCGGTGTTCTAGGGCAACACCTGCCAAGCTGGAGCAGCGCATGAGGTTCACTGCAAGCCAAATAAAGATCCTCAGGACGACTGGTCTCCTGTATTCCTCTCCTGAGCTGATGGAGAGGATAAGGCAGATCGAGATGGAGTATGAAGCGGCTGTTTTACTGCCATCCTCCATCATCCACGTCAAGTCTCCAGGGCGCTGCTGCAGAGCAGCCCACGTCAAGTCTCCAGGAGGCTGCTACAGAGAAGCCCACGTCAAGTCTCCAGGAGGCTGCTACAGAGCAGCCCACGTCAAGTCTCCAGGAAGCTGCTGCAGAGCAGCCCACGTCAAGTCTCCAGGAGGCTGCTACAGAGCAGCCCACGTCAAGTCTCCAGGAGGCTGCTACAGAGCAGCCCACGTCAAGTCTCCAGGGCGCTGGTGCAGAGCAGCCCACGTCAAGCCTCCAAGGAGCTGCTGCAGAGCAGCCCACGTCAAGTCTCCAGGGCGCTGCTACGGAGCAGCCCACATCAAGTCTCCAGGAAACTGCTGCAGAGCAGCCCATGCCAGGTCCACAGCCTGACACACCACTGCCTCAGCCTGACCCTAAGTCAGCCTCAACCCCCTCCACACGGCGCAGAAGACGTCGTAAGAGGGACGCCCCGGCTCTAGTCATCGGGGGCCCTGGCGACGCCTCTGCTCACGCCACTGAGGGTCTCGGTGACGCCTCAGCCCCTGCTCATGTCACTGAGGGTCCGGCCGATGCCTCAGCCTCTGCTCACGTCACTGAGGGTCCGGTCGACGCCTCAGCTCCTGCTCATGTCACTGAGGGTCCGGTCGACGCCTCAGCTCCTGCTCACGTCACTGAGGGTCCGGCTGACGCCTCAGCTCCTGCTCACGTCACTGAGGGTCCGGCCGATGCCACAGCTCCTGCTCACGTCACGGAGGATCCCGTCGATGCCTCAACTCCTGTTCCTAGTCTGCAGGAGTTTAAGGAACGTTTTGTCCTCGTTCTGGCTTTTGAACACAGAGCTGAGGGTTCGCCAGGCTCTGCTTCTGCCTCTGAGGGTTTGCCAGGCGCTGCTTCAGCCTCTGAGGGTTTGCCAGGCTCTGCTTCAGCCTCTGAGGGTTCGCCAGGCTCTGCTTCAGCCTCTGAGGGTTCGCCAGGCTCCACGCCTCTGGAGTTCCACAGAGTGTCTGGGAAGTCCTCTACTCTGCTCAATAGGCCTCCACGTCTTCGGTGCAGGCCTGGTCGCCCGCCTGAACTCTGTGCCTGCTCGGGACGACCTCCTGGTCGCCCGCCTGAACTCTGTACCTGCTCGGGACGACCTCCTGGTCGCCCACCTGAACTCTGTTTTTGTTTTTGCCCTGGTCGGGTTGTTTTGTTTTCGGATCTGGTTTTGCTTTTGCTTCATGTTTTTCTAGCTTGTGTTCAAGAGTCTCTGTTTTGCTCCAGTCATGTTTTGTTCTGTTAATTAAGTTTATTCAGTTTACCTGCTTCAAGTTAATCTGTCTCCTTACTCCACCTGGTTTTTACGCCATAAATTCACACCTGTTCTTTTAGTCTTCGCGGAAACATCTTTCACTCTCATGCTCATGTCTTATTTTTTTGATCATGCCATGCCTGTCTTGCCTGCCCGTTTGTTTTGTTCCTGCCTCCTGTAATGAGTGAGTTTTCGTTATTAAATCTTTTTTACTTACCATCACGCTGCCTGCTCGTCTGCATTGTGGGATCCAATTCCAAGTAAACCGTGACAGAACCGTGACACATATTTTCAGTTTTTCACACTTCTTTGTTACGTATATAATTCCACATGTGTTAATTCATAGTTGTGATGCCTTCAGTGTGACTCTACAATTTTCATAGTCATGAAAATAAAGAAAACTCTTTGAATGAGAAGGTGTGTCCAAACGTTTGGTCTGTACTGTACATATTCACAGATTTAAACAAAAACAGTCAGTCATTTTCTACCGCTTATTCCATAGTGACTGCTGGTGCCTATCTCCAGCAGTCTATGGGCGAGTGGCGGGGGTACACCCTGATACTTTTATCATGCATTTAAACACTATTAAAGTACGTTTTGGTGGAGTCTTTAAAGTCCTTCACCACAGATTCTGCTCTGATTCTGTTCTGTCTTATTTTAGCAGCCAAAATCAAACAGATGTAGAAAACAGGAGGTGGTCTGTCAGAATTAGAAAAGTGTGGGGACACTCGGGGCAGCAGTGATAATCCACTAAGTGAATCATTATGAACAGGAGACTAATCCCCCAGATTACTGGGTTTTGGTTTATAGGTTTAATATATCCAGTTACTGATGCTATAAAACATGAATCTCTTCAAATAATTCAAGGCACTTAAAGATGTGGATAATCTTGTCTAAATTAGATAATCTCATTACACTCTTTCAATGTGCTGTCATTAGCGTTAACATCTCCTCATACCGATTCAGTCAGTGGACATATGGTGAAAACATAATTTATACCTCAGACCTTACAGGAAGGAGTGTCTTTCCCATTCACTATTAACAAACCATACAAATAAAATAATCATTGTAAAAACGTGTTTAATCATTTTGTTGTGAATTCACCAGACAGAAGACCATTTGCTCCTAGAATATGCTGGTATACAGAGGAAGGTAGTGGTAATCTAAAACACTGCAAGATGCCCAAACCCTGTGGCTGCAAAACAAACCTAAATCATCACCGCTGTACCATTGTGCTTGATATTTGCTATGAAGTGATTTTGCTGAAGTGTTGTGTTTGGTTTGCTTCAGACATAGTGCTGTGCATTATTGTCCAAACATCTCAACTATCTGTCCAAAGGACATTCGGATGCAATTTTGCAAACCTAAGTGATATTCCTACATTCTTTTTAGAGCGAAGGTGCATTTTCCTGGCAATCCATCTAAAGAAGTCTTACTTTTTCTGTCCGGATTCGAGTTGTTAGTTGTTGTTATGAACTGTAATATTTAACATGCTAACTGAAACCTGTTAAATAATCTTTCTCCTTGTTGAATAATGAATATATAAGACTTCCCAGATTGATGTGAAGCAACAGTAACTTTAAGGTTATTGCTGATATCTTTCTGCTTTGGCATTGTGTTGTAACACACCTGTATCCTCCAGTCCAACAAACTGCCGCTTTTATTTTGTGCGAAAACAATTTTAGCATAGAGGCCATTGAATGATTTTAAAGTTGATACTACTTTGATAAATTGGATCTTAAGTTTTAAGAGAATATCTGAGTATCGTCTTTTATCCACCGGGTCTCCCCGAGGGTGTGTTCAGTCACCTTTGTTGTTTATCCTGAACATTAAAACCTGTAGGAGTTGGCATAAGAACCGGTATGTCCTAACAGATGATACATTTATTGTGAGTTTGCTGTACGGTGATGAAGACAAGCATGGGCCTGTGGTGGAGGATAAAGCCCGCCTTTACTTAAACACTGAAAAAACAAATCGCATGCTAGTTAATTTTAGGAAGTCTCCTCACTCTTAATTTGAGACCAGAATGAACAATGAGATGTTGGAAGAATGAGAATGTCAGGGATCCCAGGGTGTGCTGTCTGATTTTTTCTGCTGTCTCCCTGTGGGAGCAGCCTCAGTTTGTGGAAGGAGCTGCTATAGTCCTTAATATCTGCAATTCATCGGGCTCATTAGTGAAGCTTAAAAGGAACACCCTGCCAAACATTCAACGCCTGAGTATCAACTATAGTTGTACTTCTAGTCCTTCTGTTGTTTCTCTGACTTCCTCTCATGTTTTTTTGAGAAATCTAACCATGGCCTTTCTTCTACCTTCTAAAGAGAACCTCCTGGAAAGCTCCCTGGTTTCTTTCCTTGACAAAGCTCAATTGCTTTTCTGTATTTGGGTCAGAAAGCTTTAAAATACCATGACAGGGAATACCTTGGAACAATTATACATAAGAGATTTCATGCTAACCTGGAAACAGTCCTTAATTAGAACCACCAACGTCTGTATTTTCTTAGAAAGCCACAGGTGCTTAATGTCAATAAAAAATAGCTTTTATTGAATCAGTTTTGATATTTTTCTATCATTGCCTGGTTTGAAAATACCGAACATAAAGATTCATAAAATGGCCAGTAATACAGAATGCACTATCTGCTGTGTATCAGCAGCTGGTGGTGCGAAAAGCCAGAGTCATCATTGGAAACCCAAACCACCCTCTTCTCAATAAGTTCAAACTGCTTACCGCAGGCTGTCGATACAGAGAAGAACCAGTCGGGACCAATAGGGTTTTTTTTTTACATAAAATCAGATTCTTTTTTTGGTGACATTTAGATTTGGTGACTTGCTATGAGTTTTTTTATTGTACGGGATGTTGGATGTGAGTTGAGTTTTTATTATTATATTCCTGAATTTGTTGCAAACGGAGTTTCCCATATTGGACAATAAAAAATGGTGTTCATATCCAGCTGATCATCAGGTAATCAAGGTTATTTCATCAGCAAACCTTCCTTCTAAATCCCATGGAAGCACCCAGGGTGTATTTTAGTTATTCCCATAACTTTATTAGGAGCATTTTTCCTATGACTTTATGTAAATGAAAGTTTTCAATATGTTAAGTTCAGCTTGGTTCTGAGTGCATTCAATATTATTATTTAACAGGTTTCAATCTTTCTCACTTGAACTGATAAACCAAATCTCGGGTAAAGAATGGAGAGTTGCAAACAACATTCACAATGTCACACTTACTAGTTTTTGGTGGTTGTTTGTCTTTATCTAGAGTTTGAGAGGAAAGAGAAAAGATGTTGATCAGTTTAAAGTTGGGTTTTCTGGCGAAAAGTTTCTATTGTTGGCTGACTTCATACCTTGAGCTTCTTTGACAGGATTCTTTTCAGCTTTTGTAGGTTTTCCTGTAAGAGGAGAGAGAGAGCCCGATTACAGCCTGCAAAATACATTACCAGGATTTTACACTTCCTCAGAGTAATACAGCATAGCACATCCTCAATTAGAGTTTTATCTGGCAGAAAACAACTTTAATCACTTTATCCATGTTTCTTTTCTAGAGACATCAAGCTAAACACATAAAATGCCTACAATTTAACAAGGATGCATATCATAACACTTGATAGTATTTGGCCATAAAATGCAGGCTGGTTTGATTCTTAGAATGTATTAAATGTTAGTTATTATATTGGAAATAACTACTCGTGCTTTTGCTTCATCACGATTAGGTTATTGCAGTGGACTATACACCTGTCTTTGCAAAACCTCCATAGAACGGTTGCAAGGTGTTCAAAATGCTGCTGCCAGGCTTCGGACAAAATCCTCCAAGTTTTCACATGTGACTTCAATCTAGATGCAGTTAAACTGGCTTCCAGTTCATTTTAGAGAACAATTTAAGATTATTTGCTGACTTAGAGAGATCTTCATGGACAGGCTTTAATCAGAGGGCTCTGCACCCACATGTCCCTGGAAGGTCACTGAGGTCCTATGACCTGAGCCTGCAGAGGGTTCCCCAGACTGAGATGAAAACAAAAGGAGGCAGACCCTTCTGTTCAGAGGCCCCTCAGAAGCTGAAACTATCTTCTTCTGGATTTGAGATCGGTGGAGATCGATATTTTAGCCATTGTTGGCTCTCGTGAAACACTTAGTGATTTTATATCTTGAAAGGTACTATGCAAATAAAGTTTCACTTACTCACCATATTATATATGTAGTCTCCTGCATCTACATGATGCCCCTTCTACTCCTAGTTGCACATTGTTTTGCAATCTGCACAATATGAATCCGAGTGGGAATTTTCTCGTAATCTTTTTACAGCTATTCATCTGACCATTTCCTCCCACACATTCTGGCTACAGTTGTTCCCCTTTTCCATTTCGTGTGTTAAGCATGTTAACACTATTGAACTCCCCTGACTTTTAATCTCTTCTCTGTATCATTTTGAGGACTCAGTTATTGTGACTAAAATGGTCTCAAAGTCATTTTTAAATTTCATGCCCTCTGCAATTTGAAACTGAAAAACACTATACAATACAACAGCCATTTTAAATGAAACTAAAGCACAAAATCCAAACTGGAAGTCTCAGTTGGCGTTAACAGCTTGAAGTTGAGATTCGGTTTTTGTTGCACAGTTTAATGATGATTAAAATATCCAGAATGTAAAATTTTGTCATCTGCTGATTGTGAATGCTTTGTGATTGGTATATCAATCTAAACTCAAGTGTACAAAAATGTGCTACAGATTCCACACTGTCAATATCTATTAAACTAGAAAAAAAAATAAATGGGAACCTGCATGAGAAAAGTACGTTGTAGTTTTTCCAAAATAATTTATGAGTTAAAGTAGCAGGCAAGTGTTCAGCGAGTACTCCTGACTAACTGATCATCAGCAAGTGTGAGTGGCTGTTTAAGAGCAGAAGATTGGGTACCTTGTTGATCTGGAGCAGACATATGTATCTTAACACAATGCCAAAACGGAAAGAAAACTGCAATTATTTACAAACGTAAACTGGAAAATATTTAAGGCAGTTGCCAAAGCCTGCTGTTGATGAAACACCAAAGTTTTCTAAAAGCCAAATGTAAAACATCTCACAACCTGAACTGGGCCAATATCCGGACAATGATCCTAAACAAAGCGAGAAATCTACAACAGAATAACCTGTTAAAACCCAGAACTTAATCTGATCAAAATGCTGTGTTGGGACTTTAAGAGAACTTAAAGAAATATCAGCAAAAACTAATATCTGTGAACCTTAATGAAGAAAAGTTTTAAAGAATTTTAGAGAATTTTAAAGAAAAATTTACCAAAAATCCTACAGAATAATTTGAGAGACTGACAGTGTCATGCAGAAAAGAACTACTGAAACTAAAGATGGTTCTATAATCTGTTAAATCATGGGGTGTACTTAGTTTTCCACACTGCTTTTCTGATTTGGTTTTATCTTTGTTTAATAAGTAATTAAAATGTGTACTTTGTAAAGTGGTGACAAGATTATATTTATGTTCTGATATGTAAAACCCTAAACGAGGACACATACCCAGAGCTGAACCACAATGGTTGAGTTAGCAAGGTGATTATTTATAGAACCACTAAACACATGTTTCATTGTTATAATCAGTTAAAGCAGATCTCTATAAGATTTTCTAGTAGGTGTTGAAGCAGCTTCTTCTGGTTAAAGTCACCTGATTTAAAGGAAATTCTGATGGGTTTTTTTTCCTCAGCTCGAGAGGTCACATTTGTCCTCTTGTCAGCTTCCAGTCTCGTTCTCAGTCTGAGCAGCTGTGGACGTAGTTCTGGATCTGTTCAACACCAACACATTTTACCACTTTATACAAATTAAACCAAGTTATGCTTCAGCATCTGCATACATTGAACTGAAAAACTTTTAAATTCATTATAAAACTTGGCAAAACTCAATTATGTAAAAAACCCATCAACCAGTAGGAAAACTTCATAAAACTGATGCATCATCAGAGTTGTACCTTTCTTATCTTTGGATGCTCTGACTTTGCTCTTGACAGCCGGCGCTCCAGAGGGGAACAAAAACAATTAGTTTCTAATCAACAATCATCCCTCTTGTCACTGAAATGAATTAAGACTGACTTCATGCATATTAATTCGTGTCAGTGTGTGTTGTTACCTGTCCTTTTAGACACTGATTTCCTCTTCTGCTGTACAGCTGCAGGCTCTGACATAATGAGCAAATTGTTGGGAGTGAGTTACAGAAAATGTCTTTCTCTCTTATGGCAGACAATTTCTCCAGTCTGCATCTTAATTCATTTAGTTATGAGAATTCAGACAAATCCAGACTTAGTCACTGGTTACCTTTTCTTGAAACTGAAGCAGATTTAGTTTTCTCTTTTGCAGGCCTCTCTATGTAGAATAAAATAAAAAAAAGCCAAATAAATACAAAAAACTAAACTATGCATTTTATAAATTTGATTAATATTCAACGCACCTTTTTTAGCTTCAGCTGGAAGTTTTGATTTCCCTTTTGCAAGCCTCTCTGTAGAAACAGATAAATAAGTTGCCTTTTTTGAACTTCTGATCCTGGTAATTAGGTTAATATTAGATTTACCTTTTTTAGCTTCAGCTGGAACTTTGGATTTCTCCTTTGCAGGCTTCTCTGTATATAAAACGGTCAAACTTGAAACAAGCATAGTTTATTAAAGTGCATTTTGCAGCCTATTAATTTGATAATATATACTTCACCTTTCTTAGCTTCAG
Organism: Girardinichthys multiradiatus; assembly: GCF_021462225.1. NCBI lineage: Eukaryota > Metazoa > Chordata > Actinopteri > Cyprinodontiformes > Goodeidae > Girardinichthys > Girardinichthys multiradiatus. The sequence continues at coordinate 4,923,805 of NC_061808.1, forward strand.
CTGGAAGTTTGCTTTTGTCTTTTTTTGCACCTGAAGAAAAGCAAATTTTACAAATTTAAGTTAGATTTTAAAACTTAAATGCATTTGTTAATTTCTATATCATTTATTTTATAGATTTTAAGTTATATTTCTTTCAAAGTATTGTTGAAAAAGGTCTCAGTTATGAAGACACCACATTAACGAAAGCTAAAAAGTAAATGTCTCTCATTGTTTCAGCTTTTTTCACTGCTGGCTCTGAGGGAATAATTGCAGTACAATGACCACAGAAGATTCATTTTAATAAATGCCTTCAGAGTACTTTGTGTAACTGTATATTACAGCTATTACATGCTGTAGTTGCAGTTAATTTCAGGAAACATCCCAGTGATCCAGTGAATCAAAGCCGTCTGTCAGAAAAAGAACCAGTACCTTTTACTGAATCAGCAACCTTGGCTTTTTTCTCTGCAGCTGAAAAAAGCACAACAAAATAGATAATTAGTGTTCATGGCTGTAATTAGGAAGAAAATGTTTATGTTTGCAAATTTAACTTATTAATTTGTGCCTTTTTTCACTGAGGCAGCCTTTGGTTCTTCCACAACTCTCTCTGGGTCTTATAGGACAAACAAATAGGCATTTAATAATATTGTTTGAAAAAAGGCAAAATACACTGAGCTGTTTAAATGTGTGATCTGTAAAGATTTTACTTATTCTGATGTTTAGATAAAGTTTAAGTTCGGAACTGTAATAATTTGATTTTCTAGTTTTTGTATAATGTTTTTTTAGCTTGAACTTTAAAACATCACCTGTAGGTCAATATGAAAATAATTGTAATTATTTTTAAAATAACGTTTCTTATTTCAACATCCAACTCCAATCTAATAAAGGTTTGATGCACTAACCTAGAATGAAGGTTTGAGTCATTGTTTATTTCTTTATATTATCCTCCCAAGCATTTCATCATTTACAGGTAGCAATCACAAACTGGGATGAGTGAACAGAGGAAGAAGAAGACAATCTGGTCGGCACGAAATAACATAGAACGATTTATGTGATTCAACAGTTCACCATATATTTTTGTATATCCTAAAACAGGAGTTTGTATCATTTTCTGGACCCCGCAGGCCGATGCTTAGGCTAGATCCAGGCCAATGATACTTTTAAAACATGAGATTGGGGTCTTGAAAATATTGCCTTAGCCCAAATACAAAAAATATTTAAAATAAGCTAGATATTAACAGTCACTTTAAGCGTTTTAGACAGGCTGGGTACATGTTGAATCTAGACTTACTACAGAGTAGGTCACAGACCAGCTGGAGGTTTTCAAATGAAAAGTTTATGGCTGCTAGCACCTGCCAATGATTAATCAAGACAAAATAAACTTTCTTAGCATGCCAGATATAACAGCCATATGTCCTTCATTGACATAACCATGTAGCTATATAAAATATATTTATGTATTAAATATTTGGTAGCCTAAGCTTTCATAATTAAAACAATATTTACTATTTGGCATCTGGTTTGGTCCACTGATTAAGTTTCAAATTTCTTGTGGTATTGTGACATCGTTGTAATCACCCTATATGTTCTTGATTGAAAAAATTAAATGCAGTTTATTGAACATATACTGCAGTTTTCTATGGATCAATCAAAAATATTTTAAAAAGGTTAAAAATGTAAATGAGTTTTGACATTCAACAATAATCTTCCGAAAAACATCTAAATTACCTTCATTTAAGGAATCTAGCTCAAATAAAAGTCTATACTTAATTAATAAACAAACCAAACATTATTTCAAATTATAATATGCTCTAATGCAGAGTCCTCCTCACCCTGAACTTCAGCTGCAACAGGCTGAGATTCAGCAGCTGGAGTCGTTGCCTGTGGCTCCACCAGAGGTTCCGGTTGTGGAGCCTCTGGTTGCTCCGGCTGTTCTGGTTGTACTGGTGGGGAAGGTTCTGGAGGAGGTGGCATTATAGGCTGCACTGGTGGCTGATATGGTTGATAGTGAGCATAGAGTGCCTGCATTGGTGGAGGAGGAGGCTGTTGTTGATATGAAGGCTGTGACGGTGGAGCTGCAGGATGAACGGTTACAATCGGTGCAGATGGAGCTGAAAAAAGGAAAATACTTTAATTGATGAAGAGCCTTGAAAAAAAGGTCACTGTATGTTAAATGTTAGAGCAAGAGTCACTCAGAGTTAATCCCACATCTGCATGAATACCTGACATGGTTGGAGGCGGGTACGGAGTGTCTGTGACGATATGATGAACTAGAAAACAGTGATAATTTCAGCAAATAGATAAACTGCTTATGTATGATGCAATCATTTACAGTGTTTAAGCATTTCATGTATGATATTTTTAGAGAGCATTGCTGAGTTCTTGGTGACCTACCATACCATCCTGGGGGGGCCGGGCAGTAAACTGGAGCAGGTCTACAGGGACTGACTGCAGCAAAAATTAAATGCACATTAAGGTTTATTTATGTAACTCTGTGGACTCAAATGGACTGCATAGGGGTTAATCTACAATATATAAATAATTTAAGATCAGTTGCTTTATTTTTTGTTGTACAGAAAGTCAAAATATAGGGCAGAAAATGTTTTTAAAAAAACATCCCAAAAGGCTTTAGTTACTTTAGCAAATTGTATCTTTAGTTTTGTTTAACACATGCTGCCAAAGATAAGTCCAAGAAACATTTTAAATTATACAATTTTGCGTATCTTTGAAAATCAATAAATTATACAATCTCTATATTAGATGCATACACTAGTTTAATAATTGTGCTTTGTGTGGCTCTTGTGGTTTTATCTGTGTTTGAACTGCATATGTATTTATCCATTTAAAACCAGGTATTTACAGATTGTGCAAAAATAATTTTTTTACTTTTTATTCAGGGCATCTAAATATCTGGTTTCATCTTTAAATAATGAAATAGATTGTTTTAGAGTTATTCTGTAAGAAATGGTTTTGGGTATATGTGCTTTCAGAAGCCAACTTCAGTGTCCTTTGAAAATGAGGAAAATGCTGCAACTTGCATATCCATCAAACAAATTGAAAGTTGGAAAAACAATTCCAGATTTATACATTATACTTGATCCTAATCTTTGATTTCAACTGTAAATTGATCACCTTTTTTCTTCAGAATTTTCTTGTTATTGTTTTTTACTTTTCTACTTGACTTAAAATATTACATCTGTACTCACAAAATTAAGATGAGAATATCTTTTCTGTTGTGTATTTTTTCAGTTGGTATATTAAAAAGAAAACAACACATCAAACATATTTTAACATCACTATACATAAATCAACATCAATATACAAAATGTGATTTGTTCTTCTACCTTCTTGTGCAGACTCTGTGGGTTCTTCCTGTGTTTTGGCCTCTTTCACTGGTGATTGAAAAATAGTCCAATGAAAGAAAAAAAGTCATTTTCCATCCTTTCATATAACTGTGTGTGTGTGTGTGTGTTCTTGTATTTGTTGCTGAGTGAGAACCATTTTTTGTATTTTTATTGCAAAGTGAGGACATTTTGACAAAGTGAGGACATTTTCCTGGTCCTCACTTTTCCAAATTCTGTTCTTGGAACAGAGTTAGGTTTAGGACTAGGGTATGAATTGAGTTATTGTTAGTGTTAGGGTTAGGTATTAACTGGTTAGGGTTAGTGTTAGGGTCAGGGTTAGACACTAAAAATCAAGGAAAATGAATGGAAGTCAATGGAAGCAACTGAAAAGTCCTCATAAAGATAGTAAAACATGGATGTGTGTGCGTGTGTGTGTGTGTGTTTGACTCGGCAGAACTCCTTACTTACCTGTTTTTGACATCTTGGCCTTCTCCTTTATCTTAGCTTTTTGGAATGAAATTTATATTAATATTTCAGTAATGCATTAAGGGAATGTCACACAGCGGTCTTGTACTTTTTTTTTATCTCCTCCATAAAAATGACTTTTATATTTTATGGACACCTTTCAGAAGAGGACCTAATCTTCGGATTCTGCTGACTTTTGGCTCCAGAGTTGGGATTCTAGGAAGAGCTGGACCAAACATCAGAGCATAATTGAAGTTACAACGCTTCAAATTAGGAATACTGACTGATATGATAAAGATATATTAGTCATCAGTGTTACCTTGCCTTCTCGGCTTTTCCTCTGTCTTCTTCAAAGCTTCCTGTTCTTAAAGTAAAATAAGAATAAATTAACAGAAAAACAGATTTTTAGCATACTTTTCAATACATCATGATTTGTTCAAGCTATGAAATATTTTAGAAAAATATTCTTTATGTCTACAGTGGTGCTTAACTTGGAAAGATTTGGGCATTTATTAAAATGCAAAGGATTTTTTGTATAGTTACCTTTTTTCCGTCGCACAGCTGACACCCTCCTGGGAGCTTTTAAAATATAAACATGAAATTACAATCCTAAAGGTATAAAATACAGGATGGAGAAATAAAGCCTTCCATAATCGAGGGTTTTGTAGAGTGTTTTGCAAAAGTATTCTTACCTCGTGAACCTTTTAACATTTTGTCAGGTTACAACCACAAACCTCAATGAGTTTTATGAGGACTTTATGTGATTGACTAACACAACTTGTTGAGGATTTTTGGGGAGAGTAGCGAAAATGGTACATGCCTTAGAAACAAAGATCAAGCTCAGTCAGATTGGATGGAGTATGTGTGTGAACATCATTAGCTTCCTTTCCCTGAAGCCCCAGAGCATGATGCTGCCACTGCCATGTTTCACTGTGGGGATCATGTGTTTGTGATACGCCTAGTGCAGTGTTCCTTGGTTTTCACGTTGTTGGTTTTAAAAAAACATCTGAGCCCTTCACAGAACACCTGTATTCATACTGAGAATAAATTATACACCGGAGGACTCTAGTCACTAATTAGGTGGCTTCTGGACATTTGAAGTTCATGAGACATGAATACTCTTCCAAGACACTGCACTTGTGCTCCTCCTATGATTCTCCTCCTCACTTGTGAGTATATTCAACTAATCAAGGTTAAATGAGCAAAACAAACATGCATTTTTGCAACAGGGTGTCTATTGGTTTTGCATAATAATAACCAATGAAAAGAAATAATGATTACAAGACAAACCTTTTTTATCTGCAGTCTTGGTAACAGCTTCTTTAGCCTTTGCAGAATGCATACAGGGACATTCTGAAATCACAAAGCACAAAAGTGTCTCTTGTGGACAGGCGGGGTAAGGCGTATTCGTCACTTCCTGTTTTAGCTGATGCACTCGGTGGACTGTTTGGTGTATGAAGGCTCTCTCGTTTGATCTGATTTCTCTCTACTGTGATACCTCTTACTTGTTCTAATGCATAAGCACATACTTTCTGTTGCTGCTTTTAACGTTTGGGGACTCTCTGTGTCTTACACAGTTTTTTCTAGTAGTGGTAAGGGGTCGCTAGCTTAGCGTTAGCATTAGCTCCACCATGGCTACCCGTTCTGCTCTTTCTCTCTCTGAGTCTCTTTCTTTCTCCTGCTCTCTCTGTCAGATGTTCAGTTACTCCTCTGCCTCCTTTAGTGATAATGGTACGTGTAATAAATGTATAATTTTTGTAGCTTTGGAGGCGAGGGTGTCGGAATTGGAGGCCGGGCTCCACGCTGTTGAAAAACCAGCAGCAGATAGCCAGCAGAAAGCCAGCGCGGAGCCACCAAGGGTAGCTCCCCGTAGCAGTCCTTTAGCAGAGCCCGCAAAGCCGGGGCCTCAGGCCGGCTGGGTGACGGTACGTAAAAAGCATAGTCCTAGATCCCAGCCCACAGGTCACAACCAACCCGTCTGCGTTTCAAACAGATTTCCCCCGCTCAGCGACACACCCGCTGAGAAGCCAACTCTGGTAATTGGCAGCTCCATAGTCAGAAACGTGGCACTAGAGACACCAGCGACCATGGTCAAATGTCTGCCAGGGGCAGAACGGGCGACATCAAATCCTACCTGAAACTGCTGACTAAGGATAAGTGTAAATACAGTAAGATTGTTATTCACGCTGGCGATAATGACACCCGGTTATGCTAATTAGAGGTCACCAAAGTTAGTGTTGCTTCTGTGTAAGTTTGCCAAAACAATGTCAGACTCCGTAATTTTCTGTGGTCCCCTCCCTGATCTGACCAGTGACAGCATGCTATCTTTCAACCTCTGGCTGTCTAGGTGGTGTCCAGAAAACAATGTGGGTTACATTGATAATTGGCGAACATTTTGGGGAAAACCTGGTCTGATCCGAAGAGACGGCATCCATCCCACTTTGGATGGAGCAGCTCTTCTTTCTAGGAATCTTACCGAATTTATTAGTTCTCCAAACCTCTGACAACCCAAGGTTCAGACCAGGAAGCAGGGTCGTAGTTTAACACTCTTCTGTGCAGCTTCTGTACTGCTACCCACCCATTACCATATTAAGACTGTCTTGCCCACGGCCAAAATTGAATAATAATTAAATAATTAAAAAATAATCTAAAACAAGGAAATCAGGAGAATCGAATAAAAATAAACACAACTTAGACTAAAAATAAAAATAAAACAATTAAATGTGGCTTACTGAACATAAGATCTCTCTCTTCAAAGACATTGCTAGTTAGGGACCTGATTTGTGACAATCAGATTGATTTATTTTGCCTCACAGAAACCTGGCTGCAGCAAGAGGATTATGTTACTATAAATGTGTCAACTCCTACTAATTATTTAAATTTTCACATTCCTTGAAATACTGGGCGAGGAGGAGTAGCAACCATCTTTCAGTCCGATTTATTGCTACAACTCTTTTGAATATTTAATCCTTAGTTTTCCTCATCCAAATTCCAAAGCACTAAAACCACTTCTGTTTGTTGTCTTGTACCGTCCCCCAGGCCCTTACTCTCAATTTTTAGATCAGTTTTCAGACCTTTTATCTGATGCAGTGTTAAATACAGAAAAGGTTATTATAGTGGGGGATTTTAAAATTCATGTTGACACTGAAAGTGATAGCCTAAATATAGCCTTTAATGCTATCTTAGACTCAATTGGCTTTGCTCAAAACATTAACAAACCTACCCACCTTTGTCTTCATTCTCTGGACCTTGTGCTGACATATGGCATTGAGTGTAAAGACATAACAATATTTTCTCATAACCCTGTCCTGTCTGACCATTTTGTAATAACCTTTGAGTTTAATTTAATCGAGTACTCCACACCTGAAAGAAAATTTCATTATAGTAGATCAATATCAGACAATGCTGTAACAACCTTTAAAGAATCTGTTCCACTTTTAATTTCCTCATTATCACAGAAAAACACAGTGGAGGGTGTTGGGACCATACAGCCATGGATTTCGACACCAAAACTCCGGTACATACTTTCCTGGAACTTTTCAAAATAAAGTGCATTAACCTTCTTCCGGCACAGCCAGAAAAGGGGATAACTGCGGACTTCCTGTGGCGCCATTACCCAAATATAAGCCCCCACCTTTCCACAAGTCTTTCTCTTTCCACACGGCCTTCGAGGAGGACGGTTCAGGAAAGGCCCAGCGCGCGAATGTCTTTTGCTGGCAAAAAAACATAAATTCAACTGGATCCAAAGCCATACGATCATTGATCATATGCAAAGTTAAGTAGAATGAAATACTGTCTGTGTATCCGGTATTTTCATTCATGAACGCCGATAATTAAGGTACAAGCATTGCTGACTCTCTCTCCGAGGCCCTGCAGACTCAAACGGTGTTCGAGAGAAGCCCCGGCCTGAAGGAAGACGGCAGAGACCGCAGCGGACAACGTTCGTTCTTCATCCACAGCTGGAGGTTAGCGGGAATCTAACCTTTTTTCACAGAACGAACGCACCTTCTGATCAGGAGAAACTGAGGAAGTTAGCGGGAAGCTAACCCTATCATTCACAGAGCGAACGCAGAAGTTCCGCTTGTTGACTGTGGACGTTTCGTCGAACTTCATCGCCCTTGGACAACATTCCCTCAACATGGTCAGAGGTAAGGTTTGGGCAGATTAACAGATAGGTTTAAGATGAAATGATCTAAACGTTTTCATGTTATGAAGTTTTGTTTTGTGGAACCTGGCTACCTTAAGTGCTAGTGGGCTAGCTACGGCACGCGCCGGTTCCGTGTTCTTCGTATGTTTTAAAGCTAAGATAAACTTTATTTAAAGGGTGGTTTTAACCAGAACATTGCTCATAACGCGCCGTCCGCGCTTATGCATTTTAACCCTGGTATTTTAAAGGTATGTGTTGATTCTGGTGCTAAGCTATCTTCTAGCTTAGCACTTTAGCTAGCTTCTTTGTTACCTTAATGGCTAACCGGTAGAGAACATGTGCTACTAAAGACTATTCAAAAGAAAGGTTGTTGGTTTTCAAGCTAGTGAATAATTGTCCCTGAACATCATTTACTAGATTTGATACCTAAGTAAACACCATTAAGCCCTATTTCTCCAGAAAGATTTGTCTCTTTTCCAAAATACTCAATAATATTTCTTCAAATATTATTTTAATAAATAAAGGCAGTTAATTAGACACCGTTGAGAATTAGTCATCCAGGAGGTTGGTTTTATTCAGCAGATCATTATTTAAAACATTATTTTATTACAATAATATTTTATCTGATCTTGCATTGTGAATGGTTGTCTAAACGTTTGCTTATTATTTCCTAAGTTAGTTCCAAGACTAACTTAACTTCACTTCCAGATCCTTCAAGATAATCCTTGGTTCTCAAACATAAACATTGCATGGTAATATTGCATCACTCTTTTTGGTCATGATTTTCAATCATCTTTAATCAACTTGTTTATTGTACATAGTCCATTAGTCTTCGTTATTCTTTAATTCTGCTTGGTAGTTTAGTTGAATTGTTTTAGCATAGTAAAGAGTTTGTTGATTGAAATATGTTTTACTTTGAGTTGACTTATTTTTGTTAATAAATTCTTGTATTTTAAGAAATTGTGTGAATTCATTCCATATATGTGCAGAGTTTATGCTGTTCAATAATGTCAGAGCTCGTCTCACACCTTTCTATTCTGTCCTAATACCATCGCCTTAATGGGGCTGGTATTCATAGGACAATCCTTAACAGACCGAAATATTATTTGATAAAATATTAAAATATTAATTTTAAAATATTAATATTAAATATTAAATAATATTCTCAGATTCATATTTACAACAAGGGCAATAATTTTGTTTCTTCCCCTTCACAAATTGATTCTCTTGTTCATAGTGTTACTTCATCATTGCGTGGTGCATTAGACAGTGCAGCGCCCTTGAAAAAGAAGGTAATTGTTCATAGGAGGCTAGCTCCCTGGTTTAATTCAGAGCTGCGTACTTTAAAGCACAATGTTAGAAAATTGGAGAGAAAATGGCGCTCTACACACCTAGAGGATTCCAACTTAATCTGGAAAAATAGCCTATTGTTGTATAAAAAGACACTTCATCAAGATAGAACAGCTTATTTCTCATCATTAATAGAAGAGAACAAGAATAATCCTAGGTTTCTTTTTAGTACAGTTGCTAAACTGATGGTGCGTTCACACCAAATGCGGATTCTGCAATAGGAGCAGCCGATTTACATGTTATCCCTATGTAGAGGCGCGTTCAGGAGCGGAGCAGCGCGGCATGGTGTGAAGGAGACGGAGGACGCGGCGTGGAAGGCGCGCCGAGCGAAGCGGAGCGAGAGCGATAGACGAGTTGAAAAATCTGAACTTTTTCCTAAATTCGCGTCGCGTCAACCAATCAGGGACTGGATGTGGCTGTGACGTATGGTGAAAGACCACAGCGGAGAAGAAGCGGTTGTCAGTGAAGATGAAGGACCAGATAATAGTGGCAGTGTGCGGCAAACCAGAGTTGTATGACTGAACTAATTACTTTTACCGAGACAAGTACAGAAAGGACCTGGCCTGGTTATGTATCGGCACAAACATCTTATATTTAGGAGATGTGGACATTAAAAATTGGCTGTTTTTTTACTGAGCTGAGATTTATTTACTTACCGAAGACAGATGGACAGGCGTTCAGGAGCGGGGATATAGCGCCGGTAGTTGGTGTCCCGGAGGCCGAAGTGTCTCCCAACGTGGGACAGCAGATTTTTGAACTGGGTCCTGGATAGAAGGACGTACCGCTGAAATCGATCATGATCCAGCTCCTGGAGTAGAGGGTGGTAATCTCCGAAATGTTCCCATCCCTGAAGAATCTGGTTAACCCAGGGACGTTGACGTCAGCGCTGTTTTTTGTCTCTCCACAGGTCTCCTATTTGATGATGCGGCGAAGAGTTGCCGCTTGTTGCCAAATGGCAACGCGGAGTTCACGCGGAATGTCAAGTGGGCAAAAGCACACAAATGACATGAAATATTCGCAGAATCCGCATTCGGTGTGAACGCACCATTACACAGAGTCATAGCTCTGTTGAGCCATCCATTCCCTTAGCTCTCAGCAGTCATGACTTTATGGGATTCTTCCAAAATAAAATTGATTCTATTAAAAAGAAAATCTTTGACATACTCCTGAAGATGATTACTTCATCCTCAGCAAGTGAGACAACATTGGAAGTAACTGTAGAACCTGATCTGTGTTTGGACTGCTTTGATCCTGTGGAGCTTCCTGAGTTATCAGAAATATTAGCTTCATCTAAACCTTACCAGCCCCATTTTAGATATGATTAATCTATCCTAAGTAAATGGATATGTACCACAAGCTTTTAAGGTAGCTGTAATTAAACCTTTGCTTAAGAAACCTTCGCTTGATCAAGATGACTTAAAAAATTACAGACCTATATCCAGTCTTCCATTCTTATCTAAAATTCTTGAGAAAATAGTTGCTAATCAAATGTGTGAGCATTTACACAGCAATGACCTGTTTGAAGAGTTTCAGTTAGGCTTCAGAGCTCATCATAGCACTGAAACAGCTGTGCTGAAAGTCACTAATGATATTCTTATGGCCTCAGATAATGGACTTATGTCTGTACTGGTTCTGTTAGATCTCAGTGCTGCATTTGATACAGTCGATCACAAAATTCTCTTAGAAAGGCTGGAATATGCTGTAGGGATTAGGGGAACAGCGCTAGGCTGGTTTAAATCTTATCTGTCTGACAGATTCCAGTTTGTTCATGTAAATGATAAATCATCTTTAAACTCCAGGGTTAATTGTGGAGTACCACAGGGTTCAGTACGTGGGCCAATTCTCTTTACTATATATATGCTTCCAATAGGTCAAATTATCAGGCAGCATAGAATACATTTTCACTGTTCTGCTGATGACACTCAGCTTTACTTATCCATGAATCCTGATGAGCGCAACCAGTTAGATAGATTACAAGCATGTCTTGAAGACATAAAAACTTGGATGACTTTAAATTTTCTGCTTCTAACTTCAGACAAGACAGAAGTTGTCGTCTTTGGACTGGAGTCTTTAAAAAAGAAAGTGCTTGTCAATCACTTAACCTGGATAGCATTAAATTGACCTCCGGTAATAAAGTAAAAAACCTTGGTGTTACTTTCGACCAGGACATGTCATTTAAATCCCATATTAAACAGATTTCTAGGATTTCCTACTTTCATCTCCGGAACATTGCCAAAATTAGAAATATCCTGTCCAGGAGTGACGCTGAAAAACTAGTCCATGCAGTTACTTCAAGGCTGGACTATTGTAATTCTTTACTATCAGGATGACCACAAAATGCAGTTAAAAGCCTTCAGCTGATTCAAAATGCTGCAGCAAGAGTTCTGTTGAAAATTAAAAAGAGAGATCATATTTCTCCTACTTTAGCTTCCCTTCATTGGCTCCCTGTTAAATCCAGAATAGAATATAAAATTCCCCTCCTCACATATAAACCCTTAATGATTTAGCTCCATCATACATCAGAGATCTGATTGTTCCATATGTTCCTAAAAGAGCACTTCGTTCTCAGACTGCAGGTTTACTGGTGGTTCCTAGAGTCTCTAGAAGTAGAATTTGAGGCAGATCCTTTAGTTATCAGGCTCCTCTCCTGTGGAACCAGCTCCCAGTTTTAGTCCGTGAGGCAGACACCCTGTCTACTTTTAAGGCCAGGCTTAAAACTTTCCTTTTTGATAAAGCTTATAGTTACAGTGGCTTAGTCTATCCTGAGCTATCTCTGAAGATATGCTGCTATAGGCTTAGACTGTTGGAGGACATAATGACCACTTTCACCCTCTTTGCTACATTCTCACACTACTCTCCAATTCTGCATTATTTGCTGTTATTTCAGCTTTTAAATTTGTTCTCTCTTTTCTCTTCCTAGAAGCTACACCTGGCCTGACTCTGTGTCTACCTGTGACACCTTTCTGGAGAGGGGCATTGTCCAAGCTTCTGCTGGCAACAACTTAATGCTCACCCTCTACCGATGATCCACATAGCCCTGTCTTTTAGTGTTTAACCCTTTCTCTCTCCTAGACATGGCTACTGACTGAGCTTTTACTGTGACTAACTCTATGTGCTCTCTTTCAGACTCTAACCTTGAAAACTGGCTCAGAGTTTATCTGTTCTTTCTTTCTAGATGAAACGATTAAAGGAGCTACATCCATTAACATTTACTTTTCCTTCCCATAGAAAGTACTCCTGGATCACTGCTTCTTTGTTCTCTTTGTGTCTCTGCTCTGTTCTCTCAAACCCCAGTCGGTCATGGCAGATGGCCGCTCACACTGAGCCTGGTTCTGCTGGAGGTTTCTTCCTGTTAAAAGGGAGTTTTTCCTCTCCACTGTCGCTACATGCATGCTCAGTATGAGGGATTGCTGCAAAGTCAACGCCAGTGACTGTCCACTGTCTCTACATGCTCATCCAGGAGGAGGGAATGCTGCAAGTCATTGACTGGATGCAATCTGCTCGGTTTCCTTAGACAGAAAACCTTTTGTCCGATTTAAATAAATAACTGAATCTGACTGCACTGTTCAATGATTAGGATTAATTGGAATGTATGTACCTGACTTTTGTGAAGTGCCTTGAGATAACATGTGTTGTGAATTGGCACTATATAAATTAACTGAATTGAACTGAATTGAAATTTAATTGAAAATTAAAATAAAATTTAAACTAAAAACAAGCATGATAAAAACCCATCTCCCCAGGCTGTTTCTAACCAGCTGCTTCAGACTTTGGTGTTTCCTCCTCTGGTTCAGGCACAGGTTTAATCACATCCACTGTTGCCTTTTCCTCATCTGCGTCCTCATCAAACTCCTCTTCCTTATCTTCGGATTTGTCTACAGACGTCTCAGGCTTAGAAACAGGTTCTTCGGCTTCTTCCTCCTCATCTATCTCCTCGGGAGCAGCAGGCTGGCTGGTCTCTGATGGGAACCAAAGATAACACTAACTGTCAAGTTGCACAGTTATAAATAAACGGGCTAAAATAAACTCGGAGATCCACTTAGGAACTATCAGAGGTTGTAGTATAGTTTTGCTCTGTAAAAGTATTTGCATTTATTAAAATATAAACCAGATATTTTCATTTGTATCATTTCATTTTATCTCTTATTTAACCATACTGCTGAGACCTTATTGTTATGATGAGAATCTCAAAGAAACATCGTTTGTCATATAATCCATAGCTGAAACCTACCAGTTTCTTCTGATTCATCCTCCTCCTCCTTGTCTTCATCAGCTTTGGCCTCCTCATTATCAGCCTTGGCAACTTCTGCCTCGGCCTTTGCTGCCTCCTCCTGGCCAGTGAATGCTGCTGCAATGGTGGCTTCAAATACAGGGCATTGAAATAAAGGGAAGGTAAACAGTGACCACATGTTGGCGTCTATTTGATGAGCAACAGTGACTGTTGAATTACACATTAAAACCATGGATAGTTTAGTTAGCTGTAATTTTATTGAAAGGAACAAATATCTATATTGTTGGTTGTGACACTTTTGAGCCTCACTATCTCCACAATTTTAAGTAGATTTTTTATTTAAGTAGACGATTAGACTGGCATTGACTTGAAGGCCTCTGAAGACTGGGCAATAACACAACTGTTGCTGCAAGAAATCTGGTCTCTGATTGCCAGTTGTCAGGTTATATTCATACATACAGCATCATGAGCCGATGTCCCATTTTTTGGTTGTTTCCTTTCTTTGATTTCATACTCTGAAAACTCAACCCAGCTGTTCCTTTTTCTTCTTGTTATTACTGTTTTACCATAACAACCTGAAGGGAGTAAATGAGTCAGACTGGACTAGAGACAGCTCAGACTTTACTGACTCAACTGCTATTTTGGTGCTGATTTAACTAACACCAACAGCTCCATAACCTGCATTTTTTAGGCTTCAATGTTAGTCAAGTTAAACCTGCTAACATTTTATTTATATAACAAGTATATCCCAATAAGTTAGACTAACATCAATAAGTTTATTTAACTGTATTAATAGATTAATTACACACAAATTGACACATTTCAAGCGTCTGTTTTTATTCATTTTGATGATAAGGGGTGACAGCTAATAAAATTCAAAAATTCAGTATCTCAGAAAACTGAAACATTACATAAAATCAATAAGACCAATAAAATCATACAGCTAAAAAGACCAGTTTGCCTGGTGCTATATGCAAACATAACAAGGAAATTGAGAATTGACAGGAAGTGTGGTAGAGAAGCAACAAGAATAAATGCAGTACTGGTAGGATTGTGAAGCAAAGCACATTCAAGACTTTGGGCCTCACAAGGTGTGGACAGTGGCTGGAGTCAGAGTTTCAACACCCACCACCTACAGGCTTGTCCAGGACATGGGCTACAACTGTTGCATTCCTTGTATTAAGCCTCTCCAGAACATGACACAACATCCAGACTAATGAGCAAAAGGAAAGGACTGCTGCTTTATTCAGATGAAAGTAAATGTTGGATTTAATTTGGAAATTAAGGTCTGGAGCAAGAGTGAAGAGGAAGAGGGGAAAGCTGCTTGATGTCCAGTGAGAAGCTTCCAAACTCAGTGATGATTTACGGAGACATGTCTGCAGATGTGGTTCCACTGTGTTTTCTCAAGCCCAAAGTCATCAAACAGCAGCAGATAACCAGGACATTTTTATGCTTCCCTCTGCTGTAAAGCATTATGGAGATCCTTATTGAATTTACCAACGAACTTGGCACCTGTCCACACCAACAACCCATTATATCACCATGCTTGACCATCCAGGAACCTAGACTAACCTAAGCCTCATAGAGAAACTATGGAGTAGTCAGGAAGAAGATGAGAGACACCAGAGCCAACCATGCAGAAGAGTTTTGAGAAACTGGGTTTTGAGTTTCTATAACTGAAAGTCATAATAATCTAAACGATTGGAAAGAAACGCATGAAACGGATCCCTATGTGTGTTTTGAATCTATAAAATGCAGTGTTGACAGTAAATCTGTCGGGTTAAAGGTCAAACCTTTTAACATTTTGATGTCAGAATGATGCTTCAACACTGATGCAGCTTTTATTTATCATATCATTATGTTTTCATTCTTGTAAACAAGATAATCCTTCATTTTTGTTTGCAATAAGTAAATTATCTACCATACCTGATAACAAGATGTCATCAAGTCCATCACCAACTTCCTCATCTTCTCCTTCATCATCGGAAGCTTCCTTTGCTTCATTTATGTCTTCCTCAGTGCCAGCAACTGTTTCTGTTATTTCTTTCTCCTCCACCTCATCGAAGATGATCTCGGCTGAGCTCGTCTCAATGTCTTCATCTTCCTCTGTCTCGTCTTCATCAGCTGTGTCATCACTCAGAGATTCTTCATCAAGTTTCAGAACGCTGTCATCATCATCATCTTCGTCACCCAACACTCCACTGTCTGAGCTGACAAAAGGAACAACATCTGCCTCCTCCTCCTCTTCTACTTCTTTTTCATCATCGTCATCTTCAACAGATTTATCAAGATCTTTCACATCTTCATCAACCTCCTCGTCGATGAGGATGTCCTTCTCATAGTCATCATCTTTATCTTCATCTTCATCATCTGCAAACTGTTCAGAGGAAGCCACAGAAATGTTGCCGTCTGATTGGTCCAGATCATCTCCGGTATCTTCATCTTCAGATACCTTTATGTCTTCATCATCATCATCATCATCATCGACAGGTGGAAGAGGATGAAGATCTTCCTCGCCTGTTATTTTAAGATCTTCCTCATCATCACTAGAAACTGCTGTGGGAGGAAGGAGAAGATCCGAGTCATCCTCAGTGTCCTCCAAGATTACATCATCGCTGTCTGATGTTGCAGCTAATCTGTCATCTTCATCATCTTCTTCGCTGGAAAGAACGGCTGATTCACTAATATCTGAGGAATCCAGAAACACATCATCACTGGTTTCATCTTCTTGGTCTTCATCTTTGCTCTCATCATCGTCAGACAGTGTTACATCTGCGTCACTGTCTTTGACAGCAACAGGAACATCAGAATCAGAATCTGGAGATAGAGCCGCTTCTTCATCCTCTGAGGTGGAAACAGGTTTAGGTGACTTTTGAAAAGAGACCTCACCTTCATCACCTGCAGCTGAAGCTTTTTTAGAGGCCTCCTCTTCTTCATCAGCAGCTAAACCTTCCTCGAAGTCCTCATCTTCTTCATCAGCAGCAGTGTCTTCCTTTATTTCTTGTTCATCCTCATCTTCTTTTTCCAACTCTTCCTCGTCTGCCTCCTTCTTCACATCATCTTCATCTTCAGGCTCTGCTGCAGCTGATGGAGGAGCTTCGTCATCTTCCTCCTCTCTGTCTTCATCTGTAGTCTCCTCCTCCATGTAATCTTTATCTTCATCAGTAGCGGCTTCAGCTTCATCATCCTCTTCACCCTCCTCTTCAGGTTCTTCAGCTTCCTCTAGTTCAGCTCCTGCCGCCTCCTCCTCTTCTATTCCGTCCTGCTTTTCAACATCTGTCTCTTCTTGATCTTCTTCGATTGCCTCCTCCACCTCCTCTTTAACTCCTTCCTCCTCCTTTTCATCCTCCTTCTCTTGGATGTCTCCTGCCAGCTCCTCCACCTCTTCTTCCTCCTCTTCCTCCTGCTCCTCCTCCATTCCCACAGCTTCTTCCTCCTCTGCTTCCCCAGTTTCTATTTCTTCTTCCTCATCATCTTCTGTTTCCTTGTCTTCAGCTAACACTTCTTCCTCCTCTTCTTCTGCTTCCTCATCTTCAGCTGACTCTTCTTCATCCTCTTCCTCCTCTTCTTCTGCTTCCTCATCTTCAGCTAACTCTTCTTGCTCCTCTTCCTCCTCTTCTTCTGCCTCCTCATCTTCAGCTAACTCTTCTTCCTCTTCTTCCTCCTCATATTCCTCCTCATACTCATAGTCCTCCTCCTCGTCATAATCCTCTTCATATTCCTCCTCATATTCCCCTTCCTCATAATACTCCTCATCTTCTTCCTCTATTTCTTCTCCATCCTCTTCAGCTTCCTCCTCTTGGTCCTCCTTTTCTTCCCCCTCAGCTGCCTCTTCTTCCTTTGCATCTTCCTCCTCCTCCTCTTCCTTTGCTGCTTCTTCCATCTTTTCTAGTTTTGTCTGAGCCTGCATTCCTATGACTTCAAAAATATTAATAAATATTGATAGCTGAACAATATTAAAATCATAGCAGAAATCAAAACTCTTTCTCCAAGAAAATATTAAGACAAACTTGATATTGTTGAATAAAAGAAGGAAAATTAAAGCACCACATATTAATTTTTTATAAGGAAAGAGAAAGCAAATCATGAGCATATATGCATGTTTAAGTGATCTGTCCTTAGACAAACTAAATGCTGTATATTTGGCATACCTCTCCAGTATTTGATATTGTATTGTTTCTTTGTATTGTGGCGTTTCAAAAGAAAAACATTTTTATTATTATTATTTAGATCTATTTTAATAAAGCTATGTCTCTGTTAGAAGCACAGTATTCTTTCTGTATTTATTTATTATTCATCAAACATAAATCAAAAAACAAAACAATTACATTTGAAATGTTATAGTAGAGAGAAAAATATATATTTGTCTAGATTTAGATTTGTTTTATGTTTATTTTTTGGGCAGGTTTTAAATAAAAACGGGTGCTGATCTCTGCTTATGCAGAAAAAAATAATGAAATGCATCCAGGCGATAAACAAGAGGTACAAACCTTTACTTCTTGTTGGTAGAAACTCTCCTGCACAGTAAGCAGATAAAAATATTTATAAAGGCAAGCAAAAGAGAGAGAAAAAAAAAAAATATATATATATATATATATAGTATGTCTGTGTATATATATATATTCTTTCTCGTGTTACAATCTAAATCTAAATACAAATAACATTTTAAAAGGAAAACATTAAATGGTTAGTTGAAAATCAAGAAGGAAGCAAAAGCACAACTATTAGAGACAAGTAATGACAGTTCACTGTTGTTGAGAGCTAGAATTTCCGGTTTTCATCTCCATTAGTTGGTTGTTTTATGAGGGGCAGGGCTCAACAGTCAGAATCCAAACATCACCCACAAGGGGGAAAAATCAAATACCTTTTGGTTTCTTACTCTTCACCTGTACTTCCTCCTCCTCCAACCATCTTGACTCTTTGAGATGCTCCATGAATAAAAGAAGCTTAGATGTAAAAAGCTATTATATATATATATATTCAGCTCAGTGGTTCCCAACCCCAGCTTGATATCTGAAGCATCATGTTAGCGAAAATGTTATGCTTGCTGTAAATTCAAGTTTATGAGCTATAAACACAGTAGTCAAACTGATCTGTAGTTTAGGGCCTTTTTGGCATTGCATAATAGATTTATTAGCAATTTTATTCCAAATTAAGTTCAGATTATTGAGGCTGCAGGTTATGCTATTGTTTTTTTGTTGGGATGAAAGATGAAAAGTTTGGGATCCATTGATTTAGATCCAAGATGTGAATGTTTTCCAATAGTTTCCGCAATCAGCTAGCTTTCACCATTTCAAGAAGTAACTATAGTCAAGCCCAATTTGTCTAATTTTATTTTACCAACATGTTTTTTCTGTCTGAAAGTAATGGTAATGTTTTGAAGCAGCCCAGAGTCAAGTCATGAATCTGATAGATAATCTTTCTAAGGATTTAAAGATTGGGGTGATGGCAGGGAGGCCTTTCAACCTAAAAGACTTGGAGCTCATCACCAAAGATAAATCTTAAATCGGTAAAAACATGTAAAAACCTGCTGAGCGGAAGGGTTTGATTGCTATAATACCAACAAAGGTTTTCCATTCATTATTGAAAACGGTATAAATCATTTTCCAATTATATTTATTAATAAAATGTATATAAAAACAAATATTGATACTTCGGTTGCAAGAAAACTATTATTAAATCTAAATCTGCCAGAGGAAACCGTCAACTTCCTATTCCTCTCGAAAATCTTACTCAAGTCTTTGAAAAGAATAAATAAAGTAGATATTCTATTGTTTTGCCCTAGTTGAGGTTAATTCTGTGGTACAGAAAAATACTGTGGGTAATTCCAGGATAGAGGAAGCATGAATGACTTTTTCTTTAATTTTCTGTATCGCAGTGATCCTGGAAAAACACTGAAAAGCTGCAGCAGTACAAACCTTTTTTCCTCACAGCATACAGTGTTCCTGCAGAGGAAGATAAAAAACAAGTGAGCAAATGCATTGCAAATTTTATCACAAAAAATCATGCTTGAACAATAACATGAAAAGTTACTAATATTTTTATTAAAATGCATTGTGTACTGTGTG
Source organism: Girardinichthys multiradiatus (assembly GCF_021462225.1). Classification (NCBI taxonomy): domain Eukaryota; kingdom Metazoa; phylum Chordata; class Actinopteri; order Cyprinodontiformes; family Goodeidae; genus Girardinichthys; species Girardinichthys multiradiatus. The sequence goes on from NC_061808.1 coordinate 4,943,386, forward strand.
TGTTGAGCATCTTAGTGTACCTTCTTCTTCCTCTGGAGCAATGAGGCTTGCAGCAAAATTAAACACAGCGCTAATCATGTTTGTTGATTCATCCACGGCATCATTCACCACCTTCACCGGGTCTGAACTGAACTTACTGAGACCTCCTGGTGGAGTACAGAGGTCAACAGGGCAAAAAAACAGGACAAATATTTCAACTTGTATTCATTAATGTTTGGAGCAAAGCGAATAATTTCAAATTCTATTAAAGTTTTGCCAATATTTTCATTAAGCTCATTTAAATCCGGATTGACTGAATTCTTGTTTGAGGGGCTAAACTGAAAGGGGGGAGCATGAACATTTAAGACACCAACAATTACAGGAAGTAGGGGTAACCCGTCTTGCAGTTTGACCACCTCAGGGGGCATTCCAACATAATGCTGTGCAAAGAAGCATTTCAGAAGTCCTATAAAGCCATCAGCTTCAGCTGGAAACTGTATCATAAATAACAGAGTTTTCAGAGGAGCTTAATTGAACCTAATCAGTAATCAATAATTATACAACTATGCAATCAAGCTCACCTGAAGTTCAATTATTTCAAAAACCCATTTTTCCTGTTTCATATGAAATATTGAACATTGTTGGGTTTTGTGAATATTTGAACCAGAAAAGTGCAAGTAATAAACTACAAACATCAGAAAACAGTGCAGTCACTGTATTCCCCCTGTACAGGGCATTTAAGAGTACCAACGACATGACGGTACACACAGTACGGAAACAATTATTCAATCATCTCCCAATTTTTAAAGTTTGCCAACTTACAAACAAATGAACAGTCCCTAATTATTATGATATGTATCATCTTAATGAAGAGAAACCAAAAAATAAACAAAAATCAGAAAGAAAAACATTACAAAAAGTTAAAAATTGGTATTGATGTGGTGAAGATGGAAACAGCCTCAGAGCATAATACGTCCACCTCTGTGCTTGACTGTGTGAATAAAAAAACCTTGCAGCGAGGGCTGCAAGGTTTTTTTATTCATTAACATGTTACATGTTACCAGTCTTGGTGACTGTGGTGTTCAGATCTTTAACAAACTCCTCACCTTCCCCATAACTATTCTCACTCCATGAGATCTTGTTTAAAGCTCCAGACCAGAGGAGACTCTTGATCATTTTGTTTCTTTTTCCATTTCTGAGGAACTTCATCATGTCACCTTCTTGCCAAGTTTCTTGTTGAGGATCTTGAAACCCATTTGTGCAGATTTTATATTTGACATCCTTTTCCAGTAGTATGCCCATCCGGCGTAACGGTTGGAATGGAAGAAATTAGTCTTAGAAATTATAATTTGTTGAATTGCAATTTATTTTTGTTCCAATGTGTTTCTCTGCATTTTTGGTTGATATTCTGCCTAACTGCCTTTAAAATAACTAACATATTAATTAGAGACTGTTCAGTGACCAAATGCGCAAAATCAGGACAGAATTAAAACAGCTTGCAAATGCATCTTCTTCTAAAAAACAAAGGAACTAATCTGTAAGGAAAGTTTTCAGAAGCTATGTCTTGCTGTCATATGAAGCCATTAGTAATTTTAGAAGAAGCATTGGGGATCTGAGAGGTTAGTTGCAGGTGAGATGTCTTGCCTCTGCGCCCTGAATCCTTTAAAACTTTCCTGATGCCAGAAGGAGGGCGATCTGGTTGGATGAGAAAGAGTGGTGATAAGCAAAGGCTTTAATACATTAATTTGCATTGCATTCCTCTCAGTATGAAATTAAAATGAAAGAAAACAACCAAGCAATGGAAATTTAATGTGAGGCCTTATGTTAGCGAGATGAATGAAGGGAGTTTATGGTAGTGTTAGAAATGTGCACCTGAAATAATTAAAGATTTCTGTTTTGTTAAATTTTTAGATAGAACTAATGGTTTAGTGCCATGGAAACATATTGAACAAGTAGAATTAGTATATTTTATATAACAGCATTTAATTTAGATAGATGTTTTTATTCTTAAAAATATTCCAGATATAAATTAGCAGGAAAATACAAATCAAAATAGGAATTTATTTTAATCCAGTATAGTCTAATTAAAAAATAATATGATCAGAGCAGTTTTTTTTTGTCAATGTTTATAGTTTAGTCCTGGTTTCTGACTTTTCTTGTAAAATGTGATTGGACATCAGGTCAGTTCATCCTATTAGTTATGTCCTCTGCCACCCATCAGTAATCATACCTGTCTCCCATCCAGTGATCAGCCTCCATAGTGCAAATTTATTTCCTGTTTCATTCAGTCTTTGTCATATCCTTATGTTTGGCATCTTTTATCTTGCTAGTTTCCCACACCTTATAATTTTTTTCTTGTTACTTATGGTTGTTATCCGTCACCTATTTTTGTTTAGAGCGCTGGTATCTTGGAATAGATTTTTTTAAATAAAAGGTTTTTTGCCAAATCCACCTGTATTTGATCATTTCTCTACGCTGGACTATGGCATTAACTTCCTCAAATGTAATGAATACTGACAAACTACACAGCCTAAACATTTAATATGTCAATATTGAGAAAAGTTTTTCAGGTCAATTGTTCTGTAAATGTGTGATTTACTGGCTCATTCTTATAGTTTATCAGTAATTAAAACATAAAGAAAAATTATTTCTACCCAAGTAAAATACAGTTCCACTTAATTTAGAACATCAACGCATGCTTGTCTTAGTAACATATTTAAGGCTAACTATAAAACAACTGTCAATCCAAGGATTTTAGCCAAGTTAAAAAATAGTTGAAATATATATCCTTTGCACAAAAGTGCACAAAATACCACTGCACAGATTCTATTTTATGATTACTTACTTAAGAAAGATGGAAAACGTTGGAAAAAATGAGACCATCTCTAAAATCCTAGGATTAAAGGTTAAAATGACAAAATGTGACAAAGTGACCACAGAGACAAATTAAAATGATGGATGAACCACAAAGAAAATTATTTGGCTAATTGTGTTTTTTACTGCATCAACTGTTTTTGCTTGCACCAAACTGCCAACAAATAACCAATGAATTCAACTCCTACAAATGGCAGCAAGGTTGGAATTGACCAAATTTTCGACATCCTTATTTCACCTGCAATGGTCTTGTAGTCCGCCAAATCAAACATAATGATGAACACGCAGGTCCAAGTGATGATTAGTGCCAGAACCAGAATCCATGCTAAGGGGGAGTTGAAAGTAGAGTAGAGGTTATCTGTAAAGGTTTTCTTGGAAGCCCGGACAGTCGTCGAGCCAGCTTCTCCGGCCCTGCTGTCAAGGACCATGGTGGTTGTCACTGACGACCGTGCTATGGAAGGAAACATCACGGTCAACTCAAAAACATCAAGAACATCAGATCAAATCAAGAATATCTGCCAGATCACAAAAATAAGTCGAATAAAATCAATGCTGTAACAAAAGCTAATATACAGTAGGAGGAGCTGTTATGATGCAAAAAGGATTTTATGTAATTCAATATACTAACCATTTATTGTAAATTTGAGTGAATAGAGTTTTTTCAACAAAATGAGATAAGCATCTGTTGGACATATTTATTTCACTCTGTAAGCACTAATTAGCACTAAGGTACAATGGTGTTTTTTTTTCTTGCAAACATGGGTTTTGTAAGGATTCTCATTAGTTTGTTTTGCATTGTACTTTCATTCACATTTGCTGTTGAAAAATACTAGAATATAGGTGTAAAGTTTTCTCTATATAATAAGGGAAAGGGTTCAGAGCGCCAAGGACCAACAAGTTGTGCTGTGCTACCAATATATTCACCAATTAGACAACCAAAACTCCTACCTCTACCCTCTTAAAACTGAATCATAGTTAGCATAGCCTCAATGAAGCTATGCTAGCAAGTTGTTAATGTTGTGGGCATGTCAGATGAGATGGAACCACCTGTTGACTCTCCTCAGCTCACTGCTGGCGGCGACTGCAGACTTCTTCATTACTATTGACTAAGACAGCTTAGCAGCTCTCTGAACACACACACAAACCACAATCTACACTCCAAGTCTGCTCTGATTCCCACCCATCTATTCCATGTATAAGTTACTGTATATGAAACCTGTGTAATTTTTTTTGTGGGTGGCGTGGCAGGACATACTTTATGAAGAAAATGTGGAGATCATACAACACAAGACACACTATCTCAAAGACAGCTGTTGTTCTTTGCTCTACAGCCAATACAATCAATCCCGTTTTATTTCTCAAGCACTTCAAACAACCACTCTGGACCAAGAAGAATACAAAAAGACATTTAAAAAAAAGACATAACAGCCTACATATGACAAAACATGAAAACAATAAGAAACATAAAACACACCAAAATATATGAAACAGCCATGCAATCAAATAAATGTATCTCTGCCTTGAAAGCCACAGTAGCTTTGAGAAGAGTATTAGAAGAGGTGTGGCTAATGTGGGATAATCCCTCATTTTTGAAGCTGCAACAGCAATTGTTCACCCTGCTAAGCTTATGGGTAATTTTTGGCAAACTCTGGTGCAGCTGATCAGCGGAGTTTAGAGAACTAGTGGATGTAAGTTTGTAGTAACCAGAGAACTTTAAAAGGAAATTAAAGAAGTTTAAACTGAATCCTAAATGGAGTGCTAAAATGAGGAAAACATTCTAATATATTTTCTGGGACCAGCTAAATTACAAGCAGCAGAATGGTTTAACTGTTTAATCAGCTGCTCCACCGATCATTGGGGGAACTTTCACCTTATTTTGACAGATAAATCACTCTTGCACGAAATAAACACAAACACTTCTCTTTATATATGTGAACACTTATTGACCATATAGCCCTGATATAATTACTACTCTGGTCCAAGAATCTTCACCTACAGAAGGGAGCAAAATAACTATCTAAAAATATTAATAAAAGAAAAGATATGTGCATAGAGTGTCTATGAAGATCAAACCAGCAGTTTTATGGACAAATTGTGCAATTTGCATTAACTTGGAAAATGGAGCAGGACCACTTTACAGGGCAGCCTTCTTGGTATACTGATGCGTCTGGATGGCGGCTATCAGCTGGTAGCAAGGTGGGGCCGCCCCCTTTTAGCCACTAACAGCTGATTGCCCCAAATCTTGAACAAAGGGTCATAAAACTCTGAGGTGGGAACTTGGTGGAAAAACTCCATTAATAAAACTGGAACGAAGGAGTGGTCAGGCCACAAGGCCCAGACAGCAGCTGCTTTGAATGGAACACTTGTAAAAGTCCAACTTCTAACTCCTGGCTGATTTGGGATCACCTGGACCAAAACATGAACACTCACCTTGCTGATCGCATCCACGATTCAGCCGCACAGCAAATCAAACTGCTCAGCATAAACACTTCAATCAGCATTGCATGCAACAAGAGAAACCTTAGATTAACTACTGGTGATTCTAAATCACCTTAACTATGCCTCATCCTGCCTAGACCTCTAAATGCACCTATCCAATTCAATATAAATGAAATAATTTGACGTTGACTTTTTCTGTTCACCGGTTTGAGGATGGGTCATAGGTCTGAAGAAAAATGGGGGGGCACCAGAGTGTCACGCGTCCGAGAACAACTCAAAAACTGTAAACTTCTCATCCGTCCAAATGGGAAAATATGAGAAACCATTGCAGTCGACTGAATCAACAAAGAGGAACCTCATTTCCATGGACAAAACCTCTGTGGGTTTCCACCTGCGTCGGGTGTCGACGGGGTCTTCAATCGGTTATGAATCTGCTGACCTTCTTGTATCAGACAGAATTCCAGCTTTCAAGCTCTTCCGAGAATGGCTGTGTGGAGGAAAAAGTTCCCCTGCGAGCTTTTGTCTCTCCAGATATGCACCTCCGTTGCGTCGTCCCGTGAGACACGCTGGAAATGGCAATGGAATTTTGGTTTTATAACCCCGGGTGACGTCAGAGCTGCGTCGCCTGTTGAGCTGCGCATGTCGAACCGCGCAACCTAGTCGGTCTGTCCCACCAAAATGGATGACCCCAGCACTAATATGTTTCAATGACCCATCAAGTGATCTGGTTTTGTTACCTGAATCTTTTTATATGGCATATACAAATACAAAACGTCTTTTTTCAGTACAAAAGACTTTTGGAGCTCAGTGCATTTCCTGAAAATATGAACAAATGTTTACACAAGACATTTCAGGGACTCTGATGTCCTCTCACTTCAAGTGATTTTTTATTTACTCAGATTAAACTCAACAAAAACACCACTTTTGTCATACGCATTGATTACATTTGGAAAGGAAACTTTTCTTCAGACTCCTACATCTGTTTTATCTTTAGCGTCACAGAGGAAGAAATCTCTCCAAGTTGACTAACTTCAGAATCCCATTTTCCTATTTGATGTATAATATAATGCAACTTCCATGTTGTCCAACAACTTAGTTTAGTAGGTTTTTAAGCCTTGAGCCAGCCTGAGTGGAAGCGCAGCCCCAAGTGCTTCTCAGTACCAAATTCAGGAAAAAAATACAGTTTTCCATTAACCAAGAAACAAGGCCCAACAAAGCCACCAAGGACTGATCCCCCTGTGGACTGGACCATCATGCACTTTACTAAACTTTTTATTTTGCAGTAAAGCTTTACAGATGCGTTTCTCTTTTATTTATTGCTCATCTTGCACAGATGATTAAACCGACCATTTGCATGATAACCCTGTTCTGAACTTGCCTTTCTGGAAGTTATCACAGGGCATTTGAATCCACAGTGGGAGTCGAGGCAACGATCCCGCTAGTCAAAGACCTACGTGGTTCCGAATTATTAAACAGCCTCATCTGACCCATGTAGGTACTCCTTTTTGTGGTTCTATACTTGACATTTTGCCTGGGTTGATTGATGACCAGACAGCTTCCAAAATCTTCAGTCCCTTTCTTTCCAACTGTCCCAAACCTTTCTTTAAAATTACTCTTATGTCGTAAAACTCCTGATTAGAACATCAAAACGAACCTTCTTCTTGCAATCTGAGAAATAAAAAGAGTATTCATGTGGTTTAGGGTTTTGATAAGCTTAAATGTTTAAAAAGAAAGTCTCTAATTCCCTTTAAGTAAACTTGCTTTTTTTAATATAGTGCAGCTTAGTATATTCAAATTGATTAGTGTTAGACATGATATTTTTCAGCAAAAATAATTGTATTCATATGTCATAGGGCTTGTTTGAATTTGATTACCAGTGTGATTGGTTGAGGTACCGACATTTACTAACAGATGCTGATAAGTCTCTACCTTTAGTTTAAAATAAACAGAACATCATAATTCTCCTGACTTTTGTGGATAAAACTGATTTCCCTTTGCAGGCTTTTTAATTGTGCTCAGTGTTGTCTCATTTTTATCAGTTGCCTTTAGAGCAACATTTGTAAACTAATATCATGTAAGTTTCTATTTGCAACATGAAGCTTCTAAAGTATTAAAATAAATCCTCTCTTTAATTTCTCTTGTTAAACTTTCAGAAATGGTCCTCCTCAAAATTGAGTTGTGTTTTGCCTTTCAACCCATGGCCTTATCATACAAGCTTGGATAACCACCAGTTTCTTAAAACCTGCTTTAAAAGGCTTGTTCAGTCATCCACGCATGAATCCTCCACTTTATGGCTGACCTGTTTCCATCTATGGTTTCCACACTACTACCTGGCATCAATTAAAGCTCAGGTTGACCACAGATGGAAAGCAGTGAAGTGTTGTTATATCAGTTCTTTAATGAGCACAGAGGACTGATTGAAGCAGAGCAAGTTGAGAGTTAGAAGGATGACACAGTGCTAAAAATCTGGATAGAGAAGCAAGAGTGCTGGATAACAATAATGTTGCAGACTGCTCCTTTAAATAGCTAAAGAAGGAAAAGTCTGAGGAAATAATAAAAGGTCACTATAAACAGAAAGTGCTGAAGAAAGACTAATAACTTTTCTTTGTATTTTCATCCATACTACTAATCTATGTGAACAAATCTTGCGCTTGGAAAATAAAAATAAAATATTGTCTGGAAACAAATATTTGTTTTATTGTTTTTAATATGATATTCTTACTTTTTCCGTCAGGATCTTTGCTAAACAACAACTCTGACAGAAAGCGTATCATGAGTCTGAAACTCAAACCCCAAATGTACAAGTGCTACAGCTGGAAGTCAAAAAGGTCAGAGGTCACCTTAAACCTTTTAGTTGTGTCCGCTGTCTGCTAAGTCTGTGGTTTCAACTTTTCCACCTGCAATTAACAAATTCAGCAAAATCATTAGATCCCTAAATATTGTTAAGTAAACAAATCATAATAATCCAAATTATGAGAGCCATTTTTTTTATTTTACCCATTGATGTAATATTTATGGCAAAAATATACGTTTAAATGGTAAATGGCCTGCACTTGTATAGCGCTTTATCAAGTCCCCAGAGCCCCCAAAATCCTTTACAAATTACACTCACCGGCCACTTTATTAGGTACACCTGACCAACTGCTCATTAACGCAAATTTCTAATCAGCCAATCACATGGCAGCAACTCAATGTATTTAGGCATGTAGACATGGTCAAGACGATCTGCTGCAGTTCAAACTGAGCATCAGAAGGGGGAAGAAAGATAATTTAAGTGACTTTGAACATGGCATGGTTGTTGGTGCCAGACGGGCTGGTCTGTGTATTTCAGAAACTGCTGATCTACTGGGATTTTCACACACTACCATCTCTAGGGTTTACAGAGAATGGTCTGAAAAAGAGAAAATATCCAGTGAGCGGCAGTTCTGTGGGCAGAAATGCCTTGTTGATGTCAGAGGTCAGAAGAGAGTGACCGGACTGGTTCGAGCTGACAGAAAGGCAACAGTAACTCAAATAACAGTCATTACTACCAAGACATGCAGAAGAGCATCTCTGAACGCACAACACGTCGAACCTTTAGGCAGATGGGCTACAGCAGCAGAAGACCACACTGGGTGCCACTCCTGTCAGCTAAGAACAGGAAACTGAGGCTACAATTTGTACAGGCTCACCAAAATTGGACAATAGAAGATTGGAAAAACGTTGCCTGGTCTGATGAGTCTTGATTTCTGCTGCCACATTCGGATGGTAGGGTCAGAATTTGGTGTCAACACCACGACCTGCCTTGTATCAACGGTTCAGGCTGGTGGTGGTGGTGTAATGGTGTGGGGGATATTTTATTGGCACACTTTGGGCCCCTTAGTGAGCATCGTGTCAACGCCACAGCCTACCTGAGTATTGTTGCTGACCATGTCCATCCCTTTATGACCACAGTGTACCCATCTTCTGATGGTTACTTCCAGAAGGATAACGCGCCATGTCATAAAGCACTAATTATCTCAGACTGGTTTCTTGAACATGACAATGAGTTCACTGGACTCAAATGTCCACCACAGTCACCAGATCTCAATCTAATAGAGCACCTTTGGGATGTGGTGGAACGGGAGATTCGCATCATGGATGAGCAGCTGACAAATCTGCAGCATCTGTGTGATGCTATCATGTCAATATGGACCAAACTCTCTGAGGAATGTTTCCAGTACCTTGTTGAATCTGTACCACAAAGGATTAAGGCGGTTCTGAAGGCAAAAGGGGGTCCAACCCGGTACTTGCAAGGTGTACCTAATAAATTGGCATGTGAGTGTAGAATTGAATATAATTTGACATCAGTAAGTCATCCCAGAACACCTGCTTTGTGATTCATCACCAAGCATATTATGGTCTTTCTTTTTTTAACTCATACAGCATACAGATATAGTGTATTAGTCTAATAAAGCAATTAAACTGAAAATATTATGAAGAAAAAAAGAAAGGGTGCACTGCAAAATTTTAATTTGAGCTGCCTTATAACATGATTTTGTCTTATGATGTAATAATAGTGAAAAGGTTCTGAATTAAATATAGGTTTTAATAATACAATTGATTTAAAGTGAAACGCTGAGTTCCTCTTAGCTTTTGACTAAATATTTCAGCTCTTGTTGAAACATTGATGTTTGCATCTGACATGGCCAACTTCATCCACTACCTTCAACCATAATCCTAGCAGAATAAATGGACATCAAACCAGGCGCTCAATTATAATTTTCACCAAAGCAGTTCTCACACAAGTTTCTACAAGTACAAATAGTTAACAGACATTTAATACAAGGCACTTAGATTGACATAAAATAAATCTTCTGTTTTATTTGCCAGTTTGAATGATCAACCACTTGCTGCAAAATACTTGATACAGAGGAAGGTATGAGGTATTGTTCAGGTTAATTCACATCAGTTTTCATCCAGGAACTGTCCTGCCACGTTTTGAAGTCTGACTTCTTCTAAGCACTGTTGTAACGTCACACAAGGCTACTGTAGTCGTATTACTGTCCAAATTCACCAGGAATTATAGTTTTTAAAACAAAAAGTGACTTTTAGATAGACACATGTTGTTCATTTACTGCTCCCTCTGTCATGAACCGTGGGAGTTTTGTGTTTTCATTTATTTGTTAATTTGCCACTCTTGGCTTTCCATATTGAGTTCCATCCTTAGTTTTAAGATTCCCCTGGTTTATGTTTTCTACCTATGTATAATGTATTTTTATTCTGCCACGAGTTGCAGTATTTAGTTACTATCTTTCTCTCTAGATCTTAGATCCTTTTTTATTGTAATACCCATAATTCCTTGAGTTCTATGTTCTGTTTACTTCCAGTTTACCCGTTCTTCTTTCTGAGTTTTTGTCACCGTTTGGTTGGAATCTTGGTTAATTTTTATGTTGGGCTGTTTCTGGTTTGTTCTGGTTCTTTGTCAGTCAAGCTAGGTTTTGATCATGGTTTGCTACCGTGTTTATCCCCTTGTAATTAATGTTTTTAGTCTTTTGGATTTTCTTCTTTTTTTATTGATAAAATGGTAAATGGACTGAACTTATATAGAGCCTTTCCAGTCATACAGACCACTCAAAGTTCTTTACACTAAAGCCACATTCACCCAGACGCAGTCACTGACATGCACACATTCATCCACCGATCGACATGTGGCAGGAGGAAGCTGAAATCAAACCCACAACTTTCGGATTGCAAGAGGTTCTATACTTGAATCCAGTAAAAGCTTCTTATTTTTACCTGCCTGCCCCCACTCTGCATGGGTAACTCCACAGCTGCCCCACAGGTACTCTAAAAGATCTAAGTCTGGGGATGGATTCGGATGAAGGAAGGTTGATTTTGTTCCAGGGGAATCTATTCACTTATTTGGTCATTTGTTTCGGTTCTTTATCCTGTTAGGAGACTCAGTGTCGACTCATATTTCTGGCAGAGGCCACTAGACTTTATCTGAAATGTTGTGTTATTGAATCTGATATTGGACATTTGGAAGAGAAACAGGCCAACAGCATCAGATCTTCCACCATAAGATACTTTACCACAGTCAGCCTGTCACTAAAAGGCTGAATATTAGTCTCATCAGACAAAGCACACAACTCCAGTTAAAGCCCCTGTAGAACTCAGTAGTAGATTCTTAATTACTTAAATAGATCATATGTCACAGATCCAAATCCAGGTAGTTAATCTGACTGTAGATATGGGCAAGTTTAGGCCAGTAGCTATTTTCTTGTAGCCATTTCCAGATCAGTACATATCTGCTTTACCTAGATGTCATATTCTCTTCTCTTTCCCATATAGAAAATTGTATTTATGCCCCAAGGAAAAGGAAGTTATGTGATCCTAATTTAAGGTTATAATGACACTATAAACAAGTAATAAATTATTATTATCACATTTATTTAATAAAAATTGGCAAGAGCGCATTAAATGTCATACTGTTCAGCATTTATCTCTCAGTTTTGGATTTCTTTTCTCTATTGAATAAATGTACTTTAGTTAAAGGTTGGATTTTTTTTCTCTTTTTATCACTGTATTTTAGGGCTTTTTAAACATCTTTACCAGGATTGCAAATAGGTGCAGTTCCAACAATAAGTTTAATCATTGAGCGAATAATCAGTTACTATCTGTGAACCAAAGCCAGCCATCAATCTGGTAAAATAAGACAAACTAATGTCACACGGTTTAAGGTGACATGGTTATGGGCAACAGCAGACTCGGTGTTGATAGTGACTGACCCTTAAGTCCAGGAAAAATGTCGCAGAGATCTAGAAGTTGCATTACAAATAGCTGTGATTTGAGAGCTGCTTATTTTTAGATACCATCAAGTTCAAGAATTTTTCCATATACAAAACAACCCTACAAGGGCCTAATGTAGAGGGTATGTTTAATAAAATTACACTTACTGTGATAAAAACCTTACCTTCAGCTGCTTCAGTCATAGTTCCCATATTAAAATCCTTCCCAAAGACAATCGTTTGTGCTGATTATGTTTCCATGAAGACAAAATGTCAGGATTTTCCACACTCCTCTAAACGATTCAATCCTACTGGGTATTCCAGTGTAAATGTTTAGAGAGAAAAAAAGGGAAAACTCTCAAGCCAACCGAGATCACGACTCTTCCTCGTAAATTAGAACTTCCTTTCTTTTATCAGCTGGCCAAAAATCCCTCCTGGATCCAAATATTTTCTAACACTGGTTTTTAATGCTGCCCAAGTGGAAAAGGCTGAAGAGACAGAGTGACCACATTTAGACAGTCAGTGTCTTTGCCCTTTGCCAGGTTAGACCTGGGATCGCAGATACAGCAGCTCCCCCCAGCCAGCTCAGACAGAATTAGACTGACCACAGGGACTGCTGGGAGATCCAAGCAAAAGGCAGAAGTGAAGTGAAAGCTTTAAGGTAACTTTATCCCGCCAGCTGGTGTTGCTGCAGAAGTCATGTGACCATAGTGTATCCAACTTGTCTTTTAATATAATATTTTTTCCATGGGTTTGATGGAAAAGTTCAACCACCACCTAAAAATCTCTGAACCTAATTGGTTCTTGTTGCAATCATGCAGGGTTTCAGAGCCTGAGATATTTTTAGGGCTTCTGCGCTTGGTATTCTGCTTCGCCTTTTAAGGCCAGAGGTGTGACCCCAACGTCCCACCCACCCACTTCCCCCCAGTGTTCACTAATCACTCTCCAGCAGACCTCCTGGGCTCCATGCAGAGCTGTCATCAAGTGGTGAGCAGAGCTCAGACTGTGGAGTAGTAGCTGGAAGAAAATGGAAATGGAATTCAGGGCTGTCAAGGACGTGAAAGTAAACAAGAGGGTGCTTAAATAATAACATATTAATAATAACATTCACAATCCAGTCCAAAGGAGAGCTGATGGTTGAACAGAGCTTGGAAATAAAGTTGTTAAGGTACAAACATGAAAACTATTTAGTAATTAAGATTTTTGACATTTAAAAAGGAAAAAACTGGCACAAAAATCCTGACTTTGAAAGTTATTACAGTTTTATTTAAACTGTCTGGTCATTTTAATGCAGGCATCTGTGAATGTGAAATCACAAGGAGATTTGTGACAGTAGATTTTTTTCTGTCTTGGACACTTGCATCTCTTTAGATACTCTAATAGAAGTTCATACCTTTTATTTTATGAATTAAACAAAAAAACTATTACATTCACTTTGTTGCTGCTGTTGATTCCGAACACATGGTGCAGAGGACATCCACATACCTGCATAAGAAACAAAGTTTATAATTCCTTGCTACTGACAGACACAAAAAACAGCATTTAGACCTTTTTGAATTTTCCACCACAAGTCTGCTGAACTCCTTTTAGTTTAGTAAATAAGGAACATAGCAAATTTACACACCAGTATCAACTGCTTTTAGAAACACAAATATGTCACAAAAGGTCATGACAGAAGGAGGAGAAACATCAAAGTATATCAAAACATCAAGCATCACATAAAAACATAAAAAGATGAGACATAATCATATCAGAAGAACATTTAAGCAAAATGTAAGAAAATAAAAATCTGAGACATGATATAAATGATAATGCAGTCTGGGGCCTTAATGGGTTAACTGGAGTAAATTATTTTTTTTTAGTTCAGATTAGAAAGAACTCATCTCGGTGAAAAAGGGTGTATCCTTAAAGGCTGTTAACATCGTTACTGGAAAGTTCTTCATGATTACACATCACTTTAGCTTCTCAGTCCATTTGCTGTCTCCTGCTTGTTTCCTGTCTCTTGTCCTTGACTGATTCCCTTTGTGAAGTAATGACATAGTGATTCTCTTTCTAACGTCTGGTGGCTAAAGTTAATAGATAAAAACTACATGGGATGTCAGTCATTTTAGGCTTCATTGAATGTAAACCGAAGGGAAACAGAAAGTCGTGACCTTCTGACTATAACTTCCAGGGAAAGTCTGATCAACCTAAAGTACTCAAAATAGAGGACTAAATTCCTCAGTGTGAAATTAGGCAGCTTTTAATTATTTTAAATTGAAACTGATTGAGATTTATTCATTATTTGTGTGTCAGTCACCCTTAGTTTCCATTATTTAAATAAAATGTTGACTTGTTAGCCTGCTTTGTCAGAGTGGAGTCATGAAGTTCTGAGCTACTTGGGTTCAGGTCCAGATGGATTTTTGCACAACTGTTAAAATTTGCAAGTGAAACGTCTGTTTTATAGTTTAAACAGTTAGACAAGAACTGAATTTGATCTTTTTTTCTTGGTAATGTATTTTCTAAAGCTGGTACATCATTAACCTAAGCTTAGTTAACTTCAGGCCTGGATATATAAAATAAATGAAACCATACCTTACCTGAAATTTTGCTGAGGGCCTCATGGATGTCTGTTCCAACACGTGATGCAATGGGACAGAAAACCAGGAGGTAGTAACATGCTTCAAATGAGTCCACCTCAGTTTGGCCATAATCTCTCCGCTGTTTAACAACGGACTGATGAGCTCCGTTTGTTTGTCCAGACAAGATGACAAAGAATTTGTTTCCCAATGCTAAAAATGAATAGAAGAGGTTATTGAACTCAAGATTGTGCTTGTAACAAAATGTCGAACGTAACAAATGTTACAGCAAGTACAGATTCAAATGAATTCAAAAAAGGAGTGCTCAAAATATTTACTTCAGTTATTATTATAGAAAGAATGGAGAAAGAATGTTTTTCCTTATAATATACATTTTTAACATTATAACAGAACACATTTCTTTGTATAATTAGTATTACTATTGATAATTGTGTTATTTTTTTCTATTGTCTTTTTTCTGTTTCATCTGTTCATTTAAATGCATCAGTTCCTGCCTGCATAGAGTTGTTCACACTAACACAACATATTATTATGGCTCTGCTAACTTATGCTGATCCACATTCAATTTTATCCGTCATGATGTGGAGTTTTGGTTTGGTGTTTGTTTACGTTCATTTAGTTAGGTGTGTTTTTTCTGTTACTTCTGGTGATGGTAGTTTTAGTTTCTATGCTTCAGGTGTGTTTTTGGGTTTCTTATTGATTTGTCTAGGTTCTGCTGTCATATTTTGCTACCCGTTTGACTTATACGTGTGAAGCCTATTTCTGCGATCCTGTAACCTGGATTTGTGAACTTTGTTTTCTGGATTGCCAGTTAAGCCAGCACCGGCACTTGTAAGTTGCTCAGCAATAAAGAAAGATCATCTCGCCAACCATCTCTGCTCGTCCCGCATCTTTGGTCCACCGAAAGGACTGAAATCATGACATTATCTTCTCAGTGCAAGTTTCTTCTTGTCTATAGCAAACATGGCGTGGAATGAAAAACGGCGTGCTTTCTTACCTACTAGATAATTCCACATATTTACTATTACAGAAACGTTTTGGTGGCGTTTAATGAAACTTATTCCATTTTTACAGTTTGACAAAAATCTGGGACTGTCATACTTTCATTTAAAACACTGTTTCTTCTTGTATCGCTGAAATATTCATAGAAATCCTTTGACACAGTGTTGGACATAAATATAAATATATATATGTTGTTTGTCAGATTAACAAAAAAAAAGGTTTCTCACCAGGACTTCCTTCTGCACACGTCTCGTAGGAGTGATAAGGAAATTAAGATGATTCTTTCATCAACACACTTAAAAAAGGTCCAAGACGAACAAAAGAAACAGCTTTAGTCATGAACCTCTTTGTCTTAGCTTCAACATTTGACTGCCATTTAAATCTGATCAGACTAAGTGCAAAAAGCTTGCAACCTCAGGAAGGAAACATTAGGATTTTAAGATCATAACTTACTCAGTTTGTTGATCGACTTATATCTCTTTCCCACACTGTGCAAAGAAATAAAGCTCCAAACAGTTTTGAATGTAGCTCTCAGTTTGATCCCCAAAGAGAAAGTGCAACCAAGAGCGAAGTAAGTCTTCTTGAAGCAGAGGGGACACATTACTGCTTGCAAATCAAAGCCATGTGATAATAGCAGCACCTAACGAGGCCAACAGAAAGTCTGATTTAGAGGCTGCTTCATAAATGGAGAAATGGAGAAACAAAGTACACGATACAGTCTAACGTTTTTGGTCCCACCACCAAATCAATGAATTCTGGTGTTCCAATCACTTCCATGGCTGCTGGTGTATAACATTTTATGTGGAGAAACTTGACTGGCCTGCACTGAGTCCTGACCTCAACCTTTTTGAACACCTTTGGGATGAATTAGATCGGAGGCTCCAATTCTGGTTTTCTCATCTAACTTTCAACACACCCCTAAACCTTGTAAAAGATGCTTACAAAATTGTTAAAGTTGCTCTTGCTGGCAACGGTGGTCCAACAACAAATTGGACTTTATAGATTAAGAATAGGAAGTAATCAAAGTTGATGTTCATGTAAAAGTATTCAATTCAATTCAATTTAGTTTTATTTATAAAGCGCCAATTCACAACACATCATCTTAAGGCACTTTACAAGCTGCAAGGAACAGTGCTCCCAACTATGCCACCGTGCAGCCGTATAAGTCTATCTTGGAAAATAAAGTTATAATCTCAAGGAGGTTTTACCTTGTTAAATAAAGACCATTATTATAAGCACAAGCAAATTCACGTCACGACCCTCTCCGATATTTGTTTTCCACTTTTCCTTTTGATCCAGCCATAGGACAGATTAAGTTCATATTGAGACCATATTCAGAATTTATTGGCGTCACAAACACCATTCATTTATTTATTCAATTTAAAAATTTGCACAAGTAGTTAATGTTATTATGATCACTTTGCCTGTTCTACATGTATTGTCCACTTGATGGCGCAGTAGAGCAAATGAAGCATCTTGAGCTTGAGCTCAAGAGTCGAGCAATTGGATGGAAACCTGTGAGCTTCAGGAGGCTTCATCTCGCCATCACCACAGCAAGGAGCAATGAGAAATGGGAAGCATAAACACCAGGGGAACAGGTGGTGAAGGGCCGACAGCAGGTGGACATGAATGAGCTGAACAAAAATAATGGGAATAATCAACTAATGTAACCAAACAAACTAAAATGCACCATAACAGAATACAAGAATGAGTAAGAAACCAAACACAAAATTCTACAAATCATGACAAATTAACTGAAATAAAGGCATAGAAACATCACTATGTGTAAATAATCTTTTTAATGTGTTTCACTTGCATTGAGTTACTGAACAAAATTATATTCAGTATTATTGTAATTTGCTGAATGGATCTGTAATAAATAAGAAATTCTTTTTTCTGTGCTTGCTTGTTCCACCCAGATTCTGCATTTACAGAATACCAAAATAAATAATAATTTCTTTTGAACCTCTACTTCGACCCACCCACAGAGCAGCCCCACCACTGATGGGGACAGCAGCACCCATATGGAGGTGCAAGGTACCCAGAGGGATACCCATACTCATAAACTACTTGATGCCATTAATATTTTGTTTTGGGATGTGTTTTTATTTGGCGCAGTGTCTTGACTTCCTGACCCCCTTGAGTCTAAATGACTATATGGGATTGGATTGAAATGAAATTTAACTTGGTTAAATAAATTAATAAATTAATAAAAATGTTAAAAATACAAAAAAAAAAAAAGAATAAAAAAAGAAATAAAAACTAGTTTTACCCAAGCTGGATTTAAAATAACTTGATATGAATTGGGTATACTTTTACCATGTGAAAACATTTGCTGTGAAAAATGAATTGAATTGCAATGATTACGTTAACGTTATATGTTTATTGGAGCATGATTTAACCTGCAATTTTCTACCTGAAAAATGTAATACAATGGGGTGATTTTGTTTTTTTTATTTTTATCTGATATATGCAAATTAGCTCGAATTTTAAGTTTGGCCTCTTTTGGTGCTTTCAGGTACATGACCATAGTGTAGGACTCTCTACTCTCATAGGTTCACAAACCTTTCAGAATAAACCAAGAGTCAGGTCCACTGTATGAACGTGATTGTTATCGGAAAATAAATAATAGTGGTTTTACTAAATTTGATGCACAACTCTGCTGTCTAATAAGATTCAGTGAACCTGCTGCTTTTATTCTTAACAATATTGAGAAAACATGTTAGACAGGATGTGTAGAACAGCCCTCTGCTTTACTCAAAACTGAAACTGTTTCAGTGAATCTGAGGAGCTCTGGTTCTTACACTGCGCTCGACAGCTTTGATGAACAAGAAGGTATCAGACTATGACGTAAGTTATTAGCTAACAATATCTTCTAAATGGTTTTCAATTTAGAAAACTACATTTGACTTACCTGTTCAGTATTTTCATGTCTCTTTTCCTGAGCCAGTGAATGATAAATCAGTTTGAGATGATTCTGCTCATGTCATTTAGGTTTAGGAATTTTGTAAGCTTGTTTTAACTCAGATACTCTGTTTTTCTTCATCTTTATGCTCAGAAACATGTATGGAGCTGAACCAATGGGTGAGTTTCTACCAACTGACAAAATTGTCACTTTTACAACATTTTTAATTTTAGTCTTTGGGATCTTAGGGGCTTCTTTTCGAGGTTATGTTTGTAAATGACAACTGGGGGTGCGGCGCTGATGGGAGGCTACAGTCCTCGAAGCGGCCGTCCCGGGTTTGAGTCCCGGACCCGGTGACATTTGCCAAATGTCTACCCCTCTCTCTACTCCTCTTTCCTGTCTGCCTACTGTCAATACAAATAAAGGCCACTACTGCTGAAAAAAATATATTTAAATGACAACTGGCTCTCAAACATTTTACCTGGTAAAATAAAATCCATTTTAATATCTACATAAACACTTTTTTATTAAAAAGACTTTGGAATGTGCCAGAGTTTTGTCTATGAAGCGACTGTGCTGCTACCCTTTGCCGAGCTGAGCATTATATTTTAGATTTCAGGCATGGCAAGCAACAGGTTTAGGCTGTTTTCAACTACAAAAGATAAAGATAACAATGTATGCAAATGAATGCTGAACAAGGAGTCCATAACTTCACTTACAGAAGTAAAGGGGATTAATATTACAACTGCATTTAGGGAATGATTTAGACAGGTCAACAAATATATTTTTTATTTATTTATAGCAGACCCAATCCTTAAAGAAACAATGACAAAATAAAAGACTGGTTCATGTAGACGTTTCATAGTTTTTTTTTATCAGGAGGTTTGAATTCACATCTGACGGCTGATAATGGCTCTGAATTCTCACGAGAAAAATATCTCTTATTCAGGAGCTGCATTGAAAAATAACATTTTGTCATCCTATTCATCACAAAAAAATATATTTTAATTACTCTGCAACCACTTAAAGGCTCTCTCATGACTTTACAGGAAGTTTGTACAATTCACGTTACATGTTGTATTTTCTCCGTGTTGGCGATTAAGCCACCTTATCACAGGTATTTGAAGACCTCTCTTGTCATTCCTTCTTTTGATGAAGCATGTCTTATGAAACACACTTGTTTTTCATGGTGCGTGAATCCCTAAAGCCTGACCATGTAAAACAGGGCCCCTCTGAGCTTTGGCTAGGCCATTTAAAAATGTCTACACACCCCTAAAAATGTTTTTGTTATAAAAAAAAAACTTTAGACCATGATTATTGATTCAAAATATTTTTCCAAAAACAATGGGTCATTTATCCTGTACAAATCAACTAAACAACAAAATAATTTGTTGGAAGGAAAAAATCACTAAAAATAAAATTAAAATAGCTGCAATTATCCTAGATTCATACATGTGAACACATGCAAACTAAAACTCTGTTTAAACACCTTTTGATTGAATTTTTGCAAATAGTTGTCCTTTGTGTATTTCAGCACGCCACATCTTAACTTGGCAACATTTGTTTACCTTGTAAAGGTTCTCCAAATCTGTCCGACTGAGGTTTCATGAGACAATAACACATTTCCCCACAACGATTCACAATATTTTAATCAGGCCTGCATGTTTTCTTTGAAAGAAATTGTTTGTGTCTCAATCGATCTCCTTCGTCTAGACTTGGAGATTTTTGCCATATTAAGAACATAACCAGGATGTAGTTGACATTCCTGAAGCTCTTTCAGTGTTTGTGTGTGAATATGTCAAATTATATATTTTATTCTGCTGCAGAGATTGGGAAAAAGTTTTTTGTCATCGTTGATGGAACTAAAACTGGAGCTCAGAAATCCATTGTGGAAAGGGTAAAAGGCATTGGCCAAACGGAGGTCTACTCCCCTGAAGAATGTGACTACTTTCTGGTTTTCTGCCCTATCGTGTCCCGTGTTGTAGCAGACATCAGTGGGGCCCTGGATAATATTCCTGGTAAGATGTGCATTTTTCTAATATAGATGTATCACTTATTTTCAGCCATAGTTTTAATAAAGAATATGTAAAAAGTCCTTATACAGTTAGACCACCTAAATATGAGAAATGGGAGGTACATTATCAATACAAGTAAAAAAGGCTGAACTAGCTCTGAAATCTTCATTAATCTTTTCATATTTCATGTTCCATGTTTTTCCTTTCAGGGAATAAACCAGTGATTCTGGTGGTGATGCATCACACCAGCAATCGGTACAAAACTTTAATACAAAGCAGTAGACAAGTGCATGACCCAAACGTCTTGCTCACTGTGGATTTTCTGTTTTGGGAGGAGGAACTCCTCAATTGTACCTGCAATGATCAATCATGGGCCCAGATTCAGGATCTTCTCAGAGGTTCCAATCAATTGGTATCTAAATGATTAGACATGTTGGAAATATCCACGTGGTAAACTGGAAGCTAAATATTAATAATGTTTTGCTCTTTTCTTTTAGACTGGCTTTTTTCAGTGCATGGGATGTAAGTATAAACCTTGTTTCTAGACTTCGTACAGACTTCAAAACTATTCAGCTCTTCTGATTTTCCTAACGTGTGTGAAATGTGATGAAATAAATGTTCTTTCTTGATTTTTCAGGGTTAAAGAAACCAGTAACACTGGCCATTTTATCTGGAGTTGTTGTGATTGTGATCGTTGTGGTGTTGATTGTTGTGTTTACTAGTAAAAACCATCCATAACGATCATCAAGACATTCATGACAGTCTTTCATCTTTAATCTATGAATGAAATGAAGGTGGAATTTAGGAGTAAACTGATGTTTTACTCTTAATGTCAATATTACAATATTACAGAGATGTAGACCTTTCTTTCTGGGTTGATGATTTGTTCACATTTATTCTGTTACAACATAATGAAGACAATGATTATAGAATCAGATCTATTGATACCAGTTTTCTGCTAATAAGGGAAATGCATCATTATGAACATAAAGCTATAGTTGATTAAAATGCTTTAGGGGAACAGGGATTTAAAGCCAAAGTTTACAGAAAATATGGGATTAATATCCTTCTTCTCTTATAAAGTGCTAAAGTTTCAAATGCTGCATAGTAAATAATATGAAGCAGTCTGAAAAGTGCCCCTCTGCTGTTATGATGAATCTTCATTAAAAATAATTTTACTATAAATAAAGTGTGTACTTTTTCATGTTTATTTAGCACACAAATTATAACATTATATACCATCAATTCATAACTAATGTAATCCCAAAACATTTACATAACAAACAGGTGCAGTTCACCTCCAGAGATTTATGGTCAAAACAATCCAGTCTATTCATTAAGACTTTTTAGAGTTCAATAATACACCCCAAGAGAGCTTGAATTCACACAGGACAGATTAACAAACAGACCAGCTTTACATTTACTACGGAAAACGTTTTACCTAACTGGGTTAAAAGTTAACATCAAAAGGGCGGATAAGACATTTGGGAGGCTTAAGACTGTTTATATTGTAATATAAATATATATTTTCAGGCTGCGTCCATTCTGCATATTTTCTGTTATTATTTTCTCCTTTAGGGTAACTTGTTGTTGACAAGGAAAAATGAACTGCATCAAACTTACAGGATTTCTATCACGGTTCAAGTTGCATAATGTCTCTGATGATGATTTCAGGTCAGACTCAAATGTTACCGTGTTTTGTGATGTCAGATTATATTACCTGATACCTGCAGGTAATATAAACAGCAGCCACTGCTCCACTCAGATCTCTGAATTAAAAGCTTCTATTTTACTTCCCGGTTAACAGCCTAAACACACCTGGGCATCATATCTGACTAATTTCTTTTAACATGTTGTATTGTGACCTGGTAGACGTTTTACACCACATTAAAACTGGCTGACATAAAACAGGAAATTAATCTGTAAAATGCCCTATATATATTTAACTACAGTGCCACCATGTGGCCAAACCATGTCTTGTCTCTTTGACCCATGTACAGGTCCTTCTCAAAATATTAGCATATTGTGATAAAGTTCATTATTTTCCATAATATAATCATGAAAATTTAACATTCATAAATTTTAGATTCATTGCACACTAACTGAAATATTTCAGGTCTTTTATTGTCTTAATACGGATGATTTTGGCATACAGCTCATGAAAACCCAAAATTCCTATCTCACAAAATTAGCATATTATTAAAAGGGTCTCTAAACGAGCTATGAACCTAATCATCTGAATCAACGAGTTAACTCTAAACACCTGCAAAAGATTCCTGAGGCCTTTAAAACTCCCAGCCTGGTTCATCACTCAAAACCCCAATCATGGGTAAGACTGCCGACCTGACTGCTGTCCAGAAGGCCACTATTGACACCCTCAAGCAAGAGGGTAAGACACAGAAAGAAATTTCTGAATGAATAGGCTGTTCCCAGAGTGCTGTATCAAGGCACCTCAGTGGGAAGTCTGTGGGAAGGAAAAAGTGTGGCAGAAAACGCTGCACAACGAGAAGAGGTGACCGGACCCTGAGGAAGATTGTGGAGAAGGGCCGATTCCAGACCTTGGGGGACCTGCGGAAGCAGTGGACTGAGTCTGGAGTAGAAACATCCAGAGCCACCGTGCACAGGTGTGTACAGGAAATGGGCTACAGGTGCCGCATTCCCCAGGTCAAGCCACTTTTGAACCAGAAACAGCGGCAGAAGCGCCTGACCAGGGCTACAGAGAAGCAGCACTGGACTGTTGCTCAGTGGTCCAAAGTACTTTTTTCGGATGAAAGCAAATTCTGCATGTCATTCGGAAATCAAGGTGCCAGAGTCTGGAGGAAGACTGGGGAGAAGGAAATGCCAAAATGCCAGAAGTCCAGTGTCAAGTACCCACAGTCAGTGATGGTCTGGGGTGCCGTGTCAGCTGCTGGTGTTGGTCCACTGTGTTTTATCAAGGGCAGGGTCAATGCAGCTAGCTATTTCAGTTAGTGTGCAATGAATCTAAAATATATGAATGTTAAATTTTCATCATGACATTATGGAAAATAATGAACTTTATCACAATATGCTAATATTTTGAGAAGGACCTGTATGCAGTGTCATCCTTCTGCATCGTTTTATTTACATCAAAAATGTAGTTTTATGACAAGTAGGGGTTTCTTTGTGGATATGAATTGTATGTTCATTATTTTAAAGCTTTCCATCTAATCTTTGATTGAATTCTTTTAATCAACTAATGAACTTATAAAGTCATATGAAGAATTATATACACAAATAAATTACTTATTTTTCAGGGGTAAAAATATTGTAAATACATCTTTTCTGATGCAAATACGTCTATGGTAGTTTTTGTTTAAGTGACCTAATTACAGTTTATGGTGATCAGATATTTTTATAAGTAAGTCGACAATTCTGCTGCAAAGTCCATGTTCTTTGCACAAAAATAATACAAAGAATTTGCATCATTATAGTATTTTGAAGTATAACATATATAGAGGATACTATTACAGGATAATATTGTTAAGTTCATTTTTTCTTTTCTGTCTATAATGCAGAGTCAGTTGAGTTGTGAGCGGGAAACTGGACAGCAAGTTTAAGTATAAAGTGTAAAGTTCGGGAAAGATTTACATGCTCTCTATAATCCCTCTAAAGTCGTTTTTATGAAACCGATTTTTCTTATTAAAACCCAAATAATATTTCAGAAAAATACACACTGACAGGTTTTTAAAAACTGTTATAATTTACAAAAAAAGCAGCACCCTCACCATTTAGAGAAAAACAATAGAAATACTACAAAAATCAGCAGATCTTTAAATATTTCCACATCCTAAAGAATGGATGTCCAAATCCCAATGATAGAAGGTGTATAAATCCTTTCTTTTGTTCTCATGCTTTTAAACAATATACATTGACAAAACATAAACTTCCTCCATTTTATTTAGAGCAAGACTGACATTGATATAAGTTTAGGAAAGATTTCCACAACATCGATATAGACCAGAGAAACCTGAGTCTAATGTTCCCTCCCAGGACATCCAGCTGTTGATCTTTAGACAGAGACGTGTGAATTCAACACCTAGATATTGTTTCAGTTGCAATATGTGATAATACGATTAAGCTCAAACTGTGTTGCATCTTCTAAAAATATCTGCCTTTATATTTATTCATCAATGAAGAATGGCCTCATCCAATGAGACTGTTGCTGATAAACAAACAAAAAACAAAGAAAGAGAAGAGAAGCAGGAGACCACTTCTGAGCTTTGCCATACAGGTCAGGTTTAGTGACGTTTTTCAGCCAAGACAATGCATGTCACAACGAAAGTTATACAAGCAACATCCACAATAAAAAGTGTAACAGTAAGGGCATTTTCCTTCACACCTGAAAGGCAAAAAGAACAAAGAGCTATTTGGTCTAATTCACAATAAAGCAAAGCTTCTCAAGCAAAAGCATCACAAGGATCCTTCATATTTGTTTTCTGATCTAACTTTTACTTGAGCCTTTTGTTAAGCTGTTTGTGTTTATACAAGGATTTGGAAAAGACATAACTGGAAAAATAGATGCAAAACAGGACCGCTTTAGTTAAATAAAGTAAAAGGAGGACACCTTTCAGTAACACCTTTATGTTTAACACACCTACTCTGAATGTCCATCTAAATTTTGCCTCACATTAATAAATACAAAATACAGAGTGCAAACTCAGGGAAAGAAATCTCAGTAAGATTTTCAAACAACATTTTTTTTTCCACAATTATGGTGTTCCTAATAATTAGAAGCATGAAAATAATTAGAAGCATGTTTAATTTGTACCGATCAAATAATCTAGTCATTTTAATTAGTAATTTACAATTTCCTGTTTGCATTGGGTAAAATGAAATGGCACAGAGAGAATTTATTTTAGTTACTCTTCAGAATGGGAAAGACAAGAGAACTTGCCACTCTATTAAAGGAGATGTATGTCTATCTAGATAAGTCGGGAAATATTTTCAAAAAAATTGTTGATAGCCTAAGTTTGACAGTCAGAGCAATGATTATAAAGTTTAAAACAAGTAGAATGGTGACAAACAAGGCTTGATGAGGACCCTAGATTATCTTGCCACCACACAGGAGGATGATAAGGGAAGTAAAAAGAAATTGTAGAAAAGCACATCGTCCCCACTGTTAAGCATGGTGGAGGATCTGTGATGCTGTGGTCTTCTTTTCTTTTAAAGGCCCTGGGAACCATGTTAGAGAATATAGCATACCAGGATATTTAAAATAAAAAGCTAGGAGTCACCGCTAGAAAACATGTGGTCATGAAGTTTCAGTAACAATTATTTATTTCAAGGCTTTTTTCCACATCCTTATCAGGGCGGTCGGTAACAGTGAAGGTTGCCAAAACACACACTCCTGAGACATATAGAGAAGTATACAAAGAAGCTTCTTAAATAGCTAATCTTGACACCCTCACCTCCTTTACACATCTGTTTTTCTTTGCCTCTTTCTTACCTCTACAAATGTATTTGAAACTGTAAAATTCAGGATTTCTGATTTTGTTGATTTCCCTCCTTTCTATGAATAGTTTGGGATAAATTGAGATCTGCTTTTTAATAATTCACATTAAATCGTAACAAACCTCCATTTATTAAACATTTGAACATGTTAGCAAAGTACTGAACTGAGACAGAGCTAAAAATATCACATCCTATTTTATGGAAAATGTGGTTTACCTTCAATTAGAGTTTGCAGCCAAGCCTGAAAGAGTAGAAAGACACAAAATGTAAAGTTTAATTTTGTATGAGCACAATGATCGTCAACATCACACCAGTGCAATATGATTACATACTAACATATTAGAGTTACAAATATATTTACCCTGGAAATTGAAACTCTGAGAAACTTCTGAATTTCATGCCACGATATTTTATTGCGGTTGCAGTTGAGGAGTTCATGCTCAAAAAAACAATAATCCACAGTGAGGTGGACGTTCGGATCCTGCACTTGATTTCTGCTTCCAGCTATAACGAGGTTGGGGTTGAAGGTGTGATGCATCACCACCAGAATGACTGGTATATTGCCTTAAAAGACATAGAAAGAATTATCATAAAACACATATCAGCCATGTTCTTTTTGTAGCCAGTTTTATTCAGGTAAATTTAAATCAAGATTTTTGACAGATAACTTTTTTCATTAATTTGATCTATTAGTAGCTTGGCTAACTTTTTTGTTATGCAGTCAGAGCAAATTGAGATTCTTTGTCTTTTAACTAATTTGCATTAAGTGACATGATCTCTCCCTGTATAGCACCAAGACAAATAAAACCTGAGTAAATACAAAAAGACATTTTTAAATGATGATTTAATTTACCAGGGAGACTCCTCAGCCTCCCTGGTAAGACCTACGCCAGGGTATTGGAGAGGAGAGTCCGACCGATAGTCGAACCTCGGCTTCAGGAGGAACAGTGTGGTTTTCGTCCCAGCCGTGGAACACTGGACCAGCTTTATACCCTCTACAGGGTGCTCGAGGGTTCATGGGAGTTTGCCCAACCGGTTCACATGTGTTTTGTGGACCTGGAGAAGGCATTCGACTGTGTCCCTCGTGATGCCCTGTGGGGGGTGCTCCAGGAGTATGGAATCGGGGGCCCTTTATTAGGGGCCATCCGGTCCCTGTACGAGCGGAGCAGGAGTTTGGTCCGCATTGCCGGCACTAAGTCGGACCTGTTCCCAGTGCATGTTGGACTCCGGCAGGGCTGCCCTTTGTCGCCGGACCTACAGCATGCGCTGTGGCGGTTCGCAGCCGAGTGTGAAGCGGCTGGGATGAAGATCAGCTCCTCCAAGTCCGAGGCCATGGTACTCGACCGGAAAAGGGTGGCTTGTCCTCTTCAGGTTGGAGGGGAGTTCCTGCCTCAGGTGGAGGAGTTTAAGTATCTCGGGGTCTTGTTCACGAGTGAGGGAAGAATGGAGCGGGAGATCGACAGACGGATCGGTGCAGCTGCCACAGTAATGGGGGCGCTGTGCCGGTCCATTGTGGTGAAGAGAGAGCTGAGCCGAAAAGCAAAGCTCTCAATTTACTGGTCGGTCTACGTTCCTACCCTCACCTATGGCCATGAACTTTGGGTCATGACCGAAAGAACGAGATCACGGATACAAGCGGCTGAAATGAGCTTCCTCCGTAGGGTGGCCGGGCACTCCCTTAGAGATAGGGTGAGGAGCTCGGCCATCCGGGAGGAGCTCGGAGTAGAGCCGCTGCTTCTCCACATTGAGAGGAGCCAGTTGAGGTGGCTCGGGCATCTATACTGGATGCCTCCTGGACGCCTTCCTCGGGAGGTGTTCCAGGCACGTCCCACCGGGAGGAGGCCCAGGGGACGGCCCAGGACACGCTGGAGGGACTATGTCTCTCGACTGGCCTGGGAACGCCTTGGGCTCCCCCTGGAGGAGCTGGAGGAGGTGTCTGGAGAGAGGGACGTCTGGGCGTCTCTGCTGAGTCTGCTGCCCCCGCGACCCGGTCCTGGATAAGCGGAAGACGACGAACGAACGAACGATTTAATTTATTCCCGGGCAATAGTCGAACCTCGGCTTCAGGAGGAGCAGTGTGGTTTTCGTCCCAGCCGTGGAACACTGGACCAGCTCTATACCCTCTACAGGGTACTCGAGGGTTCATGTCAGTTTACCCAACCGGACCACATGTGTTTTGTGGACCCGGAGAATTTATTCAACTGTGTCCCTCGTGGTGCCCTGTGGGGGACGCTTCAGGACTACAGAGTCGGGGCCCTTTATTAGAGGCCATCCGGTCTCTGTACAAGCGGAGCAGGAGTTTGGTCCGCATTGCCAGCACTAAGTCGGACCTGTTTCCGGTGCATATTGGACTCCGGCAGGGCTGCCGTTTGTCACTGGTTCTGTTCATAACTGGCATGGACATGATTTTTAGACGCAGCCAAGAGCCGGAGGGGGTCTGGTTTGGGGACCAGTGGATTTTGTCTCTTCTTTTTGCAGATGACGTGGTCCTGCTGGTCCCCTCTAGCCAAGACCTACAGCATGCACTGGGGCGGTTCACAGCCGAGTGTAAAGCGGCTGGGATGAGGATCAGCTCCTCCAAGTACGAAGCCATGGTTCTTGACCACAAAAGGGTGTCTTGCCCTCTTCAAGATGGAGGGCGACTCCTGCCTCAAGTGAAGGAGTTCAAGTATCTCGGGGTCTTGATCACAAGTGAGGGGAGAATGGAGCGGGACATTGACACACAGATTGGTGCAGCTGCTGCAGTAATGAAGACACTGTGCCGGGGCACATGACCGAAAGAACTTGATCCCTGATACAAGCGGCTGAAATGAGCTTCCTCTCCAGGGAGGCCGGGCACTCCCTTGGAGATAGGGTGAAGAGCTTGGCCATCCGTGAGAAGCTCGGAGTAGAGCCGCTGCTCCTCCACTTTGGGAGGAGTCACCTCCCACGGTAGTTGTTCCAGGCACATCTCACCAGGAGGAGAACCAGGGGACAGCCCAGGACACGCTGGAGGGACTATGTCTCTCGGCTGGCCTGGGAACGCCTTGGACTTCCCCCAAAGGAGCTGGAGGAGGTGTCTGGGGAGAGGGAAGTCTGAGCATCTCTACTTAGTCTGCTGCCCTCGCGACCCGGTCCCGGATAAAGCAGGAGACGACAAGTATGAGTATGAATATGAGTACGAGTATGAGTACGAGTACAAAGATCAGTACGAGTACCACTACGAGTAGGAGTACCATTTAATTTATTAAGGAAAATAAAAGCTATCAGTAAGGCTGGTTGTCTGGTGACTTCTGGGAAGGTTCACCACTCCATTTTTTTGTTCTGACTGATAGACTGATAGATGTCAGCAACTGTTTCTCACCTGTTCTTGGAATTCTTTAGGACGAGTCATGATGTCTTGCTTTTCAACATCTTGTAACGAACTTTATGTTGTAAGAACGGTTCTAATTAATAGATGTCTTGATTCTACAGTTCAGGAAGTAATCAAGGCTGAATGTGACTAATGAAACTCAACCAAAAATGTGGATATAAACAGGTAATTCATGACTTTAAAATGGGTGAATCATGTTCTCACATTTAGCAAAGGTTTGGTCTGGATAATTTGAAAACTGCATTTTGTATTTATTCAGATTCTCTTGGTCTGATAATTAAAGTAGTTTGATCATCTGAAACATCCAAGAGTAACAAAAAAGCAGGAACAAAACAAGAAATCTATCTTTTTTACAAAACTTTATGCAGCTGATCAATGAGAAACAAAAACATGTCTTACTCTGAATCTTTCTGAGGGCCTCATTGATGTCTGTTTGAACACGTGAAGCTATAGGACAGAAAACCAGAAGGAGTGTGCTTCAACTTGGCCCACGTTCTTCATCTTCTCAACAATGGACTGATGAGCCCCATTGGTTTTTCCTGCAACAAGAACATAGAACCTTCTCCCCAAACCTAAACATGATCAAAAAACAAGATTCAGTTAGAACACTGAAAGGTACTGGGTTTCAAACATATTATTGCACTTTCAATGGTCCTTTGACGTGTTTTTGTTCTTTTTTACTATTTGTACTACAAAGTTCAATGACTTCACTGATACCAGGTAAATATTTTAGCTATTTGAAATGAGCGAGCCATGATCCCTTACCAGAATCAGGTTAAAATGGGTTTGCATGGATTTGGTTTGCAGCTTTATCTTTAACTTAGCACCATCTCTCAAGTTGTGAGCTGTATAAAACTGAAAAAAACTGTGTGCTATTTGTTTATTTCTGCAACCATCCACAAATTCCCATGAATATTACAAATCAGCTTCAGTTTAACTTGATCAAGATAAATTATTACACCGTTAAAAAACAATATTGTAATAAATATAAGCCTAAGTTTGTACTGTTCTTCTCTCTCCAGGATAGAAGCTAAATTTAAGAAGCATTAAATATGTATTGTGAGAAACATCAGCACGTCAAACACCATATTTACAGAGTTACACTTCAGATATTTGTCATAATTCCTTTTCCTTTCAGCTCCTAAATGCAGATTTTCTGATCTGTTTGAATTAATCCACTTTCCTTTTTCAGCTGCTAAACTCTGAAAATGAATATCCAAAGAGATTTAACCAAGTTTGATTTTAATTCTAACAGCCTGTCAGTTTTTTTTTGCCGCCGAGCTGTCTGAACCTGCTGCCTGCTGTGGCTGAAAACTAAGAGCATGAACCCTGAAACAAAAAAAAAACAGCAAACGACTCCGAAGCAGGAAGGAAGTTGCACAGTCATTTTATAACAGCCTTAAAGCTTGTGTGCTTTTCCCTTCACCACCATGCAGTCAATATTTGCATAAAAAGTTCACTGTGTGGCTCCTGTTAGCTGTATATTTGGTAAATAATAGCTCCTCACCTGTTTCACTCTGCTGAGACATGTCTCTGGAACAGGACAGAGACAAAGTGTCAGTCAGCACTATTTAACAACATTTTAAAAATAAAACGAGAGCATACATATGAATAAACAGTATAAAACAAGGGAAAAGTAAGCAGGTGCAGTAATTGTGCACCAGCTACTCTGCACATGCATTCACTGGGTCGAAAGACAAAGCAGAAAATGCCTGAAGGATTTTTCATTCATGCTTCTTCAAAGCATCTGAAGACTCACAAAGCCTGATGAGGATTATTCTAAACTATTTAAGATATTTACTTACTGAATAGACTGCTAGTTTCTTGTTTTCCTGACACGTCCTTGCTACAATAGAGCTGAATCTCCACCCTTTTAGTGAAGACGTTTTGCTTTCACTTTGAAAGAGCATGTCTTCTAAATAACAGCAAAAGCAGAGGTGTAGCAGATGTGGAAAGGCAGAATGCGTGTAAGAGACAAGAAACAGGAAATCAGCCTACTGTACAGTGAAAATATGCAAAACTGCAGTTTAAAAATAAAATCCCCTAACCTATATATATATATATATATATATATATATATAGAGAGAGAGAGAGAGAGAGAGAGAGAGAGAGAGAGAGAGAGAGAGAGAGAGAAAGAGACAGACAGACAGACAGACAGACAGACAGACAGACAGACAGACAGACAGACAGACAGACAGACAGATAGACAGACAGAGACAGATAGATAGATAGATAGATAGATAGATAGATAGATAGATAGATAGATAGATAGATAGATAGATAGATAGATAGATAGATAGATAGATAGATAGATAGATAGATAGATAGATAGATAGATAGATAGATAGATAGATAGATAGATAGATAGATAGATAGATAGATAGATAGATAGATAGATAGATAGATAGATAGATAGATAGATAGATAGATAGATAGATAGATAGATAGATAGATAGATAGATAGAAAAAGGTTTCTGCCCACTTGATTGAACGTGTCAAAGTGAAACAAGAAATAAAGAGGAAGAAGAAAATGTAAAGTGGAAAAAGAAGAAGAAGAATCAGATGTAAAAAACATCTCTAGAAAATTCCCAGTATCAGAAATGTATAGCTTTAGGAACAGGATCTGATAGAAGCATCTTCCTTCATTTCACCATCTTTTCTACTGTAAACTGCTCTTTGGGAATCATTTCAATCATCAGCTGATGAAATTAGTATTTTTCATAGATTAACATAAAGAAATTGGATCACATGGTGATGCAGTTTAGAATAGTTTCCTTGCTAAATTGTTGGTTATGTGTTGACGCAACAATGATTCATCCATTGAGCTTAGGGGCCCTTCTGATACCTGCAACATTCAGAGGTCAGGGTTAAGTGGCTAAACAACAAAACTTTGTAGTGACCGTGCATTAATTCATTTCACCTTGGCGATGTTTTGTACCTGCATCAACAACTAATGATTTGAAGTAGTTTACCTTCATAATGCATTAAAGTACTTAATTTTTGTCCCGACCTATCGTCTTTCCATACAGATGTAATGTCATATTTAGATTCAACACATGAACTTTGTAAACTTTTCAATAGAATTTATTGGGTACTAGCCCGAAAAAGATCCTGCCGAAGTCCAAAGTAAACTTTCAGACAGCCTGGAGAACTTTTAAGCCATCTTTTGAAAGTACAAAAACGTTTGATTTGAATGAAAATATAAAAAAGGGATGATTTAAGACTTTTGAAAATAATCTTAACTTTTAAAGTAAAATGAAAATGAGAACAAATAAAACTGCACAAGCAGGAAACAACATACATTTTTACTGTGGATTTTCATAAGGTTGACCAAAGGTTGTAAGAGGCTGAAGGCTGAATTTAGTTTTGAAGCTCACCAGCCTGCACTGCCCAGTGACTTTGATATTGCCCATGTTGATCTTTTTTTACCTTCTGCATTTAATGCAACCTGTTTCACAGTCGTGATGTGATTGTGTATTAAATTTACTCTACAACAGAATAAGTTCAGATTAGTTAATTCAAGCAATATTTATGTTATCGCCTATCTGTGCAGGGTTGTGATGAGGGGTTGGTTCTTATCTGCAGTGGTCATTTGCCAGTCCATCACATGCCAGCACAGATACACACGGGAAAAACAAACATGCATATTCCCCCAACCAAATCTAGGGCCAAGTTTTAAAAAACCAATGAACCTAACGTGCATGTTTGTGGACTATGAGAAGCAGCCAGAGTACCCAGAGTGAACCAATGCATGCACAGGGAGAACATGCAAAATCCATTGGAACCCAGCTACAAACCGTGCCACCTTGCCGCCCTGAACTATAATAGTGTTCATTAATTTTTTGAAACTATTTTCACTACACTAAGCCAACAACAAGTTAAATAGAAATTAGAGTTCGCTGACCTATTTACAACTAATTACATTGTGCGTGAAATGTGGAAAGCAAAATAATAGTTTTAAAATTATGACCGTAAACAGAGGTTTCAAACAAAAAGGGTTTCCTTCAGAGGTGTGTAACTGGGGCATTTGTCAGCCTGTCCTGTGAGTACCGAAGTTCTATTTGGGCCCCAATCCAGCAGGTGCCCGAAGAAGCCGAAAAGTCTGCTTACAACTGATTTCTGAAAAAGTGTTTCAAGTTTTGCATTTTACCTGAAAAATATTTTTTTGGGTGTAGGACATGACATTGCGTCATGTCCTACACCCCTCGAACGCAGCAGCAGATGCGGGTCTTATTTGTTCTCTCCAACAGGAGGAGGGCGTTCCGCTCAACAACACACGCATCCAGTGGCTGCAATATCTCTGCTTGTGGGTGCACAGGTTCGTCTGTAGGTGCAGCCAACGCTTTCGATTTTCTCAGTTTTAAACCAGGGATCAGGCCTTTCCTTGATGTTAGTCCTCCTGGTGGCTGCTCTGCCGGGGGAAAGGCAACAGAGGAGGCCGGGCTGGAAGACATGGAGGCTGGCCGTCCTTGCAGAGGGAGTGAGCTGTAGGACGGTAGGCTCTCTGGCATTTCTTACTGAAACAATGAAAGGCGTCCAGGAGTGGAGCCTCAGTATGCGGAGGAGGGGGACGCTTATCGGATATCTGACACAAGCTCGACTTTACACTCAGCCTGCAGACGTTGTGTTTTCCCCCGCCGTCGTTTTTTTTTTTTTTTATCCACCCAGACACAGATTGTGGTGGCTGGAGATCATCTTTTATTCTCAGCTTTACAAAAATGGCAGATTCACTGTAAAACGTCACTTTTTAATTCATTTTTAATTTTTACTCGTTTCTGTTAAATCTTTTTCTCAGACGGTAGCCTCATGCGCACATCCATCACATGCAAACACAACTCACATGTCAGATATGTTGCAAATGCACAGTGTAAACACAACAGGGTCTGAAAATGAATCGTAAGGCGTTCATGATTCATTTCAACGTTTTTAAAAGGCATAAAATTAACATATAACTTAACTACCGAATCTGCATTTGAAAAACTTTAATTTCCAAAATACAAAAAAATATATATATATTTTGATGTGGGAAAATCAGATAAATAACCTATTAGAACGATGAATAGAGGCTATTTTCTAAAAGTTTCTACACACTATTATGGGTATTGAACATTTCTCTCTAAATGCAGAAATTGGATTCAATAGAAATTGGATTTTAAGTCAAGATGATTATCAGTGTACATGTAAATGAAAACAATTCAAATCAAATAAAAATATCAATCTTTGTATTTTAATTTTTATAATGAAATATTTTCAGTTACTTAAACTTTGCATCTTGTCATTTTTTAAGTTGCATTGCATCACAATCCCAGTAGTCACAGCTCATAATATATTAATCCCTTCTTGTTAATAAAATAATGAATTTGTGACGTAAAAGAATTACGGATTAAAACACTTTAATAAAATAACGAGGTCTTTATATTCTAATTTATTAGTAATTACCATAATATTATATATACAATGTATTATCAATGTTGTTATTAAAATACTTGCATTAAATTTGTAACTTAACATCTAACTAACATCTAAGTTTAAAATTAGGGCTCATCAACAGGATACATAACTAAATAATGTCCATCACTGGATGTATTGTTCCTGTTTTTATGTTATTACGGAAAATCACCTTTTAAAAGACGGTTATGTGTTTTGTCGTTTTGATCATAAGAACAGATCAAGCATGACTTTTAAATCACAAGAGAATTAATCTCTTTTCCTTTGTTTAAATAGAAGTAATTGTCAGCAGCACTATTTACAGGTGGAGATCCTCAAGGATCCATCCTTGGACCTGACTTGTTTTTGTTCTTTGTGCCACCTTAGGAAAAATGATGTTCCTTTCAACTGCTTGCCAGTGACATTTAAATCTATCTGCCCAATCATAGAAGTTGTTTAAAGCCATTATTCAATTCAACTCATAGTGTAGTTATAGAGCTGATTTAAAAAACACCGGAAATAGACCAAAGTCAGAAACCATCACTTTATGGAATTATAAAATTATTGTATACAAAACAATGATATTACTATCAAGACTGTAAAAGTGCACGAATAAATAAGCAAATACATAAATAAATAAATAAATAACTAGAAAGCAACCAAAGTGGAATGACTGAGTCCAGCTCAACCTGGAATAAAAGCCAAGAAGGAAAAATGTGTCTTTCAAGAAGATTTAGGGTCTGGGCAGCTCTGATGCTTAATGGCAGTTAATTTCAGAGCCTGGGAATGACCATCCCAAAGGCCCAGTCACCTCTGGTCTTATGCCTGGTCTGTGGGGCTTCCAGCAGACATCCCACAGACCACAACCCAGGCATCCTGCCTGGATGGGTGCAGGCAGTTAAACAAGAAACCAAGATGCCAACCCATTAAGAACTTTAAAAACAAATAAACCACAATTTTAAAATTGGACTGACAAAACAACGTTAAGGCTTCATTAAAGTTCCATTCATCTCAATGAAAACAAACCTGAAGCCATTTTACTGGGATGACTTGGCTTTATTCCTAAACCTTTATCTACCGATAACCACATAAGTTCAGAACCTTGGTGTAATTTCAGACTGCTGGAAGATGACTACTGAAGAAACTACTGAGGAAACTAGCTTGTTTGGGATATTGTAATTCCCTGTGTGTGATCAGTCGTTCCTTAATTGCCTAGATATGATTCAAAACGGTACCAAACAGGAACAAGAGAGAAGAAGCATCTTACTCCAGTGTTGACCTCACCCCTGCTGCTTCCTATGTGTTACAGGATTTACTTTAAGATTTTATTGTTAATGTTTAAACTCC
The DNA here is from genome assembly GCF_021462225.1 of Girardinichthys multiradiatus. Lineage (NCBI taxonomy): Eukaryota > Metazoa > Chordata > Actinopteri > Cyprinodontiformes > Goodeidae > Girardinichthys > Girardinichthys multiradiatus. The sequence continues at coordinate 4,979,526 of NC_061808.1, forward strand.
TTGAAGATCTGGACCCATCTCATTTAAAGGACTTTTTACATCTTCATACCTGAGGTCAAGATCCAGACAGAAAGTAGAGCTGATTGGAAATTTGCAGTTGCTGCTCCTAAATTATGAACTCTTGTACCGATCCAAAAAGGGAAGCCCTGAAGACTACAAAAGACCCACCTTAAATCACTGGCCTTTGACTGGAGAAAAGTGTGACATCTTGATTTTATTTCATTGCTATTTGTTTTTATTATTATTATCTTTATTACGTATGTGCACCGGTATTTCATAAAACTACATTTTATAAGGTGCTATCTAAAGAATTTCCTGAAATATCTTGGTTAAAAACAACGGTTAAAGTCTCTACATTATTTTAAAGTCCCTGTCATTATTTCTATTTGCAGTGCTGATTTCTTCTGTGGAGGGATCGGCTCTCCTAGTATGGAGCCTGCCCACATCGGTGGGGATATGTCACCTCTGTACGTCCCGAGGAAAAGGAAGCCTGTCCAGTCACATGTCAGAGGCACGCCTCCATGTCCAGGTAAAGAGCTGAAAAAGGAATTTATTATTCTATTTTTATATCTACACAGCAGTGTCCAGCTAACTGAGCGTTCTTTGTGCTTTTACCTGATTTAAACATCAGCTGTTCAGAGGTTTTCCGACAGAGAAGGTGAACTAAATACCTTGAAGTATCCAGAGGTGAGAAGGACAAAACACTTGAATACTGTAGCTTTTCTAAATTTCATGTTGAAAGCTCTGTTTTATGAGTTTGTACAGTTCTCCAGGCTTCCTCCTCACTGATCTGTGCTTGTTTTTGTAGAATGAAGAGTCTCAAGATCAAAATGATGTAAAGATGAAAAGAACTTATAGCAAAAAAAGGTAAAAGAAGTCTCTGCCTTTTGTTTATTGTAAAATATAGACAGATTGCAAAACTGGTCATATTTCTAAAAACAACAACGCTGTTTTAAAAATGCTGCAGATGCATTTTTTTTAATCTTTTCTATAGGTGGTTTGGATTTTATTTCTGAAACTGATTACATTAATTTCTCATCTCTCAGATCTACTAATCACCTATTCCAGCCTGTGTTATGATAAAAAATACACATTTGTTTGGTTAGTAATTGTTTGAGCACCACCTGTTGGGCAACATTTAGACACTTCGTGCCCCAGGTGTATTTCAATAACACCATAAAATGGTTTGGATGTAACCCAACATTTTTTTGCCTCTTTTGACATGTACAACTGCTTGAATATGGAAATGAACTCTCCTTGTATAGATTTTCCCCTTCACCTCTCAGCTTCAGCTTTAGCAAGAACCCAAAACCTTTTTAAATGCTGTGAAAGACTATGTAAAGCACTAAATGTTTTAAATTTGGAGATAGTAGATGCAAAGAAAAATAAAAAATGTGGGAATTTTAATTTGTCATATTCCTGATTTTTATACAGTTACTGTTACACTAAAGGTCTAAAGAGGTGATACTCTGTTATGTTACCTGCCTATTTTCCCGATGTTCCATGTAAACATGTTAAAAAACAACACATGAAAAAAATATTAGATTTTTATAATTTGTTGTAAAGCAGTGATAAAGTACTGAAAAATTTGCTTACTGTTGTCTATTATGGAGCTAGACCTTCTTGTTATGTTTCAAAGTGGTCTTTAATAAAGGCTCTCCAAATTTTTAGAAGATCTTGAAGTTTTTCTGTTATTTCACTGGAATTCAACTACTTTTTTTACACCTTTAATCCAATCACTTTAGCTGAGAAATTGCATACTTTGGCACATTGTGTCAGTCTTTTTTTCCTCGGGGCTACAATCCTACTTTCTGTCTGTTCAACTGCATTTTTGTTATTATCTTTCACAGATTTCACTAAAGAAATGACAAGAAGTTACACTGTGACAGGTTTGTAGCATATATATTTTGTTTTTATACCAGGTATGAGAACCTCCAGAATGTTTCCCTGGGACCTGTGGATTATCCAACCACCAGCTGCTCTGCAATGTTATCAGGTGGGCTGGCAAATGGCTCTGATGAAAGGTCTGTAAACATGCCTCCAAGACAGATGGGGAAGGGTGTTTGGCCTGAAGGACTTGAGGTGACCCAGGTGCATCCCCAGTCTGAGGAACAGAACTGGAACTCCTGCAGGGAGCGAGGTCCTGAAGCCTGGACTCCTGGTAGAGAAGAACCCCAGGACCAGGTCTGGAGCTCTGGCAGAGATGTGGCGGGACGCTCAAGTCAAGAGCAGACATGGATGCCTGACAGAGATAGACCCCATCCTGGACCAGAACGGGCCTGGATCACGAGCCAAGAGCAAGGTCCTGCATCAGGATGGGGAGTGGGCAGAGATCAAAGCCATGTTCGAGCCTGGAATGGTGGAAGGGATCCAGGAAGAGAAAGAGCCTCCGCAGGACTGCAGCAAGGGTGGGGAAATGGCCGAAGTCAGGATGAACAAGGCTGGAGGGACTCAAGCAGGGAGCGAGGAAACGTTTGGAGACCTGGTAATGACTTATATATTTCTCATTTATATAGAGAGCTGGCATGCATGAATAAAGAAAGCTTAATATTCGTCAGTTTTATTCTTAATATAAAAGAGAATCCATTGCCTCATTCTGTTGCTTTATTTCTGGTCTGTGCAGATCATTTTGAGTCTTTTTATATTTATATGTATTTTTACATTTATTTTAAAGACTTGAACATGAAAAAGGTCCAAAGAGCAGTAGTGGAGTCAAGCCCTGCTGTAAATAACTTCCTTCCACCACCAGAGGCAGCTTGTCCTGTAGGTTACCATCTTGTCCAATAGGTTAAACTTTCTATATGACACCTGCTTTCACAAATATCAGCGAGAAAGACTGAACGTTTTTTCAGGAAAGCTGTATTTGAATTCTTTTGAAGAAACAGAAAATCATACATTTGATGCACGAATGAGGGAAATTAATTTATCTCAAGGTTTAGGTGCAGTCAGTGTTGGGAAGAGCTCAGGAGCTCAAATGAATGAAGATCAGAAACATATCGTTCTTCCAATCAAGAAGGAACCTCCGACCTACCCTCCAGGTGAGAACAACATCTCTAGCCACTTAATTAAAAATATTTTAATTTGATTTTATCTTATTGATTAGTAATGAAACAAAATTTCACCTGCACCTGGAATCACGTTGAGTTGGATCCCAGATGCAGTCCAGCAGTTTGAGAAATAAACTTGATCCTACAATGTGGTCAAAAAAATGTACAAGGTGAATAAAGAGTTTGTTTCTATGAATAATCCAAAACATACATACAGTGCAAACATTTGATCCACAGATAACCCACCTGGTACCTGTGGGTACCTAACCCACCCTTTACCTAACCCACCAGGTAAAAGGTGGGTTAGGAAATTCAGATATTTATGTCTCTGATAGTAAAAGAAGTCAGTCTTGATTTACACCATCCCCAGGAAGCCAAGAGGAGCGCTGGCAGCTCCAGATTGTGGCCAAAGGGAGAGTCACGTGTCCTAAATGTAAAAGTGTGAGCCGGAAAACTGTGGAAGGGCTGAAGAAACATATGGAGAACTGCAGACTGGTGAGTCCTGAAAAGTATTCATACCTCTTGAAATTGTGTCCAATGACAACCAAAACCTTCAATGTATTTTATTGGGATTTCCTGTGACAGACCAACACACTTAGAGATAATTGTGATATGGAAGGAAAATGATACACCTTACATTGCAAAAAAAAAAAAAAATCAGAAATTTGTGTTGTACTTTTCTATACCGTTTTTTTTCTCAACCCTTTTTATAATGTCTGACTAGCTTTTTTCATGTTTCCACTGGTATTTTGATGAAGGTTGCATGGTCTTCTCATCACCTTAATCTTTAGCTGCCTCCACAGATTCTTAACTGATTCAACTTGGGACTTTAGCCAGGCCCCTCCAAAATGTTAATTTCACTTTGATGTTGGTAAATTAAAAAGATAACTTTAAATCAAAATCTGCCAGGGGTACAAATAATTTTGGGTTTAACTTGCAGATACGAACATTTTTGTCCATTCTTCTAGCATCTGTTAGTAGCAATTTTCAGGTCTTGCCACACATATTTAATTAGTGTTAGGCCTAGACTTTGACTGGGCCATTCTAACATGTGAATTAACATTGAAGTAACCATTCCAGTTTTGGCTGTATTTATTTATTTTTGTCCTGTTAGAAGGCGAACCTCGCCACAGTCTCTAATCTTTTGACGCCTTTAACGTGTTTTCTTCTAGGATTTAGCTCCCTCCATCTTCTCATCAACTACAAACAGCTTCCCTGTCTCTGCTGAAGAAAAACATCCCCAAAGCATGATGCTGCCACTCCCATGTTTCACTGTGGAGATGGTGTATTTGGTGTGATGTGCAGTGTTTGTTTGTTTCTTACCACACACATAGTACTTTGCATGTGAGACAAAATGTTTTAAATCCTTCTTAAAAAGGAATGGTTTTCTTTTCCCACTTGTCCACAATGACCAGATTTGTGGAGTGCTTGGTTGGTTGGATTATTTGAACCTGCAGGTGCTCCATACAGCTACGGATCAACTTTGGCCAGCTGTCATGTCCCTGCTAAAGAAAAGCATCCCCACAACATGACACTGCCACTGCCATGTTTCACAGTGGGTATGATTAATGCTTCCCTTGCTCAGCCCATCAGTTTAGGTGAATGACCTTGTCTTCGGATGTTCAGATGAAATTGTTTTATAACTTTACCACAACTGCACTAACCTTTCCTCTGTGTTCCTTGTTCTTCATGATGATTTTTACTCACTAATAATCTTTGAAACCTCTGTGGCCTTCACAGAACAGCTGGATTTATTTTGACAATATATTATTTGCAGGTGGACTATTTACTAATGAGGTGACTTCTGGTGGAATTGGATTTTATTCAGTGGTATAAGAGTAAAGGGGGCTGAATACAAATCTATAACACCATTTCCAGATTATTATTTGTCCACCTAACAAATATGCACTACTTTGTGTTGGTCTGTCATATAAAATCCCGGTATTATACACTGAGGTTTGTGGTTAAATTGTAAGAAAATGTGGAAAAGTTTAAGTTGTGTGAATAATTTTGCAAAGCACTGTAACCCACACTGCACAGTTTTTATGTATTAAGATCCTGTGGGTTCCTCCTAAAGTTTAACCAGATTTATACTGTGGTCTAAGTACCTGGTGTAAAGTAATGAGCTGGTTAAGAATTGGTTGTCATTTTAATGTGTTGCCGATCTGCAGCAACCTTTTACCTGTCAGCACTGCGGGAAGCAGCTTAAATCCTCAACAGGGATGAAGTATCACATCATGGCTGATCACAGCCACCTGGTGAGATTATTATTTATGTTCCCTTTATTTCTGTTCCACTGTTTGCAGGAATGGTGGCTCTTTTGCAGTACTGTACAATTTTCTAGTATTAAAACCATATTTTTCACTGACGTTTTGATTTATTGCGTATTTTAGTCCTCCAAAATACACTCTTAGAGGCTTTGCATGGTAAAGTAAAACTGCCCAGGCTTTTAAACATTGCAAAACCATTTTTAAACTCCTAAAAACAGCATTTATGCTTGTATTGTGCAAGCTCATTTAATTTATTTATCTGTTTTTATTTCATAAAGTATATTTATATCTGATTTTATAATTTACAGCTTGTATATTTTGTGCAGCTGGTGTTATTTTTTAAATGTGCTATATTGTCTGCATTGCTAGAATCCTGACATTAACTTCCCTGTTTTCTCCTCTTGAAAGCCATCAGCTGATGACGCCAAGGGCCTCGATGATCGTGCCATCAAAGAAAAACTGCGTAAAATCCTGAAGAGACTCGGCAAACTGAAATGCTCTAAAGAAGTGAGGCGTTGACATTCTTGTAGATTGGTCTTTAAACAGGTTGTGTTTTAAGACCATAAAAGACTCACATTTTTTCCAGGGCTGCACTGCTGCCTTCACCAGCATCATGGGTTATGTGTACCACATGAAGAAGTGTGGGAAGGAAGAGTCTGAGCTGGAGAAGTTGCTGCTGAATTGCTCCCACTGTGGGAAAACATACAAATCCAAGGCTGGTCTGGAGTACCACCTGAAATCAGAGCACGCTCCTGTGAGTGTGCATATTTATGTTCCTAACTTCATAGATTTACAGTAATTTGTTCTAGTTGTATTAATTTACATATAAGTATATAAGAAGCTTACTGGTAATGTCCCATTTTGGTCAAGTCTTCCACTCCTGCCTTTCAGACACCCCAGAACACTGAGGAGGACGAGGCCCTGAAGGCTCAGAGGGAGGCCAACCCAGAGAGGACGCCCAGCGGCAGAGTACAGCGAGCCTCCGCACAGGTGGCCAACTTCCACCTGGCTGAGATCGCCAACAACGAACTGCCAAAAGACTGGCCCAAAAGGAAGTTTCAGTCAGATCTTGTACCTGACGATAAGAAGGCAGGAGAAGTGTTTTTTTTACCTTCTATATAAAACATTGTACTAATGAAAAACCTGAAAGTTTTTAACACAAAGATTGGATCTCTGGTAATCCCTTTGATTACCTTCCAATAATGTTGTTGCCCTCTCTAGTTGAAATACGCCCGACCAGGCCTCCCAGCATTCAGCCAAGAGGTGCTGAGGAAGTGGAAGAATGAGGTGAAGCTGCAGAGGAAAGTCCATTGTCCTAACCAGGTAGGACACACACCGTTTGCTTTTATGTTTCAGTGATGATTACGCAGTGATGTTTTACTGAGTAATGGCAAAATTACATTTAACTTGATTCAGTTAATCTGATTTAACAGAAAATTTTTATTTTTTTATTTTTGCACTCTATTTCAAGCTGCTGTTAGGCACTGCTTGCTAGTGTCAAGCCGGTTGCTTCGACATACCATAGGATAGGATAATTCAATTCAATTCAGTTTATTTATATAGCGCCAATTAACAACACATGTCATCTCAAGGCACTTCACAAAAGTCAGGTACATACATTCCAATTAATTCTAACCATTGAACAGTGCAGTCAGATTCAGTTATTAATTCAAATTAGATAAAAAGTTTTTCTATCTAAGGAAACCCAGCAGATTGCATCCAGTCAGTGACTTGCAGCATTCACTCCTCCTGGATGAGCATGTAGAGACAGTGGACAGTCACTGGCGTTGACTTTGCAGCAATCCCTCATACTGAGCATGCATATAGCGACAGTGGAGAGGAAAAACTCCCTTTTAACAAGAAGAAACCTCCAGCAGAACCAGGCTCAGTGTGAGCGGCCATCTGCCACGACCGACTGGGGTTTGAGAGAACAGAGCAGAGACACAAAGAGAACAAAGAAGCACTGATCCAGGAGTCCTTTCTCTGAGCCAGTTTTCAAGGTTAGAGTCTGAAAGAGAGCACATAGAGTTAGTAACAGTAAAAGCTCAGTCAATTGCCATGTCTAGGTGAGAATTTGTGAAGGGGCAGAAACAAAATTATTGCCCTCCACTGTTTTTCTGTGATAATGAGGAAATTAAAAGTGGAACAGATTCTTACTGATAATGTCCCATTTTGGTCAAGTTTTCTACTAGGATAAGATAATATAAGACTAGACAAGATAATTTCTCACAATGCTGAAATTAAGTTGTTATAGCAGCTCTTAGTAACACACAATTTGGGTGCAAATAGTTATGAAAAATGTGCAATCAAAGAAGAACAAGGTAAATTTGCAAAAACAAGTAGTAATAATAGAATAGACTAGAATAAAATAAAATAACTTATGTACACTAAAAAGTGGAGGCGATAAAGTGACAAGGATTGCAGGTATTTACAAATACAGAGGTTATTACATGAGTTATTATTATCATTATTACACCCATTCTTTCTGTCCATCCATCCATCCATCCATCTGACAACTCTTTCTTTACAAATCTCTAGCAACCGTTTTAACAGCCACTTAAGGCTGAAATATCAACCTTGCTGTAGCATCTGCTTTAGTCAAACATGTTTTGACAGTTTAGGTCACAATCTGACTAAAAAATATGAAGTTCTTATCCAGGAATAATGATAGAAGTTGAATGCAATGTTAATTAAAGAGGCATTTAAAAGAAAGTCATACTGAAAAATCAAGAAAATATGAAGTCAAATTACAGTTTGCAACCATTAGGTGTTTCACGAGAGGAACGAAGATCAACCATAGAACAAAGGGAACCTAACATGGAGCTTGTAAATCAGATTTTTGCTATTTTCTTTAGTAGAAAGCGCTATATTGGATTATTTTGTGTGTCTTTATGACAAGGAAATTGAGAACTATCACTATTAGAAAGAAAACGATAATATTTCTTTTTTACTTCAGCTTCAAAAATATACATTGCTTTCATTTCAGTAAAATCCATAATGATGCAAATTATGTTATTTGTTGTAATTTACTCTCCCCATAGGGTTGTGACTGCACATACACCAGCGTGTCAGGACTAAAAGCTCATCTGGGACTGTGCACAAAGGTGCGTCATCTGTTCTGTGTCTAGAAAGAAAATTTCTTACCATTTCAATTAAATCTTCAAATCCTTTTTGTGTTCCACCTAAAATATATCAAACAGCCATATTTGTTTCGTATTTTTGCAAGGAGAATCCACTGTTCAATGCTTTTGTATCCTTAAATACATAAATGATATCCTTTGAATCAACGTTCAAAGTGTAAGAGTAAATGATTAGCTAATTTAATGACTTATTTGTGAAATTGTTCTTGCTTGAATTTATCATTCCAAGTTTTTTTTCTGTTGTTTTTTTAGGGTGAATTCGAGGCTGGAAAATACAGATGTTTGATCTGCAACAAGGAGTTTAATTCTGAAAGTGGAGTGAAATACCACATAAACTCAGTCCATTCACAGGTAACGATAATTAGCAAGTTTCTTGATTCGCATAATCTTTTTTGTTCCTTTATAGTAATACTTTGTGCTGATGACTCCACTCTATTATTTTATTTATTCTATTTTAGCAGTTGATGAGCTAATTTAAACTACACTAATGTTCATCAGTACAATCAGTCTTGATCAGTCTATTTCATAAAATTCTGTCAAAGAATATTTTTTTTCCTCCCGAGTGAACAATGTTTAACACAACTCTAAATTAGCAAGGAGATTCTGGATAGTTCTCAGTTTACAACTTATTTAGCACCACTAAAATGAAGTAAGAAATTTACAAATCCAGAGAGAACTAAAAATGAATGCAATCAATAATTAATTCACTATTAATCGACCTAAGGTCCACTTGTTAATGATTGTGTCGGGTAAAACAAAATCCTATAAATAAGAAACACTCAAGATATGAAAACTGATTGAAAATCTAATAGTTTTATCAGTCTCTCGGATGTTTAAAGAAATGAGCTGGTGGCCTAATCTCTATCATTAATTTGAGGGGAAAATGAAAAAAGGAAGAGGAATTTGGGAACCACTCTTGATTAGTCAGCTCCTACACTAGAACCACCCCACAAAACAGGGAACCACTTCTTTATGGTCTGGAATTGAACAGCCACTAATAGAAATAGATTACGAAACCATCAGTTAAGGAAAAGAGGTTGTGGTTAAATCTGTCTGGTAAGGATATTTGACGGTACTTAAAGAAAAGCAGATTTTGTGGGTGAAAGATCAGCTCTGATGTGTTTGTGCTCACTGCAGTAGGGAGATATCATAATGTTAAATCCAATAAACTCAGCACATTTGCTTTGCTTGAACATGTTATTTTCACTTCTCTTTTTGCTTTGTGTCTTAACAGGATTGGTTTGTAACAAACAAAAAAGCTTCCAAGAAGTTTGAGAAGTTCCTCAAGAACCAGCCAAAGCAGACCGTCTATGCAGACAAGCCAACTGCTGATCAGTACCACTATCACCACCTGCACCAGCAGCACCATCAGCAGCATCACCATTATCATCATCAACAGCAGCCCCTGCAGCATCCACTGCAGCCTCTGCATCACCTCCAGCACCAAACCCAGTTCCTCCACCCAGAGCTACAAAACCTCCACCCACAAGATGACCCCCAGCTTCAGCAGCCGGAGCTCCACTACACTCCTCTAGAACCTCCCATGGGACCAATATGGTTGGACATGGACCGCAAGGAAGCCGTGCCGGGACCAGAGCACATCGACATGCACATGATTAATGCGGTTAAAATTGAGGAGACCAGCGAGGAAATAATGGAAGTTAAAGGAAGGATTAAGGGAGAAACAATAGGAGAAACAGAGATGGTGGATGGGAAACAGACGGACTGCTTTGCTTTCAGCAGCAGCGGCTCATCAAGCGAGGTGGAGGCGGGGCTTCATGAAAGGCAGCGGGAGATCAACCAGTGGAATCTGAAACGGCCAGGCTTAATGGAGCCGCATGGTGACGCTGCAGAATGACAGAGAAATGCTTGATAGTCCATGCATCAGCTGCTAAAATAAATGATGCAACAGACAGCTGCTCCTAATACCTAAAACAAAAAATTCCTGCAGCATAAAAAGTGAGACAACAGCTGGAGATGCACTACAAATGGGACGCTTTGGTGGTTAACAAACTTTCAGCTGATGGAGACCAGCATGAAGGTGTGGATTTAACACTTTGTTCACTTGTCCTTAACGGTTGCTAAATGTAGTCAAAACGTTAATCTGGGCGTTTTCACCAATTTTTAATGTCTAATTCTTTGAAAACCTTCCTGTCTTTCTTGCTACATGTATAAGGTAAAGTTAGTTTTCCCAAGAAGAACATGTCAGCGTATTTTGTTTGAGTTTATTGTCAAGTTTTGTTCTCTCTGAGAACATGTTGTGCCTCGTGAGTTTGATGCATCTAACCTCATTTCATTTTATTTATGACTGACCGGCCGTTTGTGGCTGCATTATGAAGAAACTTGTGGAGTCAGATGGATAAATGATAAATAATAAAGTAGCACACTAAGTAACTGTGTTTCCAAACGTCAGATGCCTTTGTATGTGTAAAGCAAATATGTTATGTAGAGCTGTTACCCAGAAATAGTTATAGAGTTTTCCAGCCTTTCATCCCCAACAAATGTTTTATACTTCTGTTTGTGTGAATCTCAATGATGGTCTTTTTTTTAACACAAAGCACAGAAACATTTTGATTGCGTGAAATCTCTGACGATCAACTTTGATGAAGGGGGAAAAGACTTTAACTGTTGCTGTTTGCAGAATTGTTATTGTCTCTCTCCTAATGCATTCTTGATATTGCTTAGATTAATATTCATGTTCTCTGCAGTTTACATCCACTGTTAGACTGTATTATTCCAGTTATTTCTAGCTCTAATGTTTAAAAGACATACTTTTTTCAGCTGATGAAGTGTATCGATGTTTTTTGTTTTTTTTTTGTTCTTGGTTTTTGGCTTTTGCTCACTTCTTTTTAAACCAAACAAAAGACACAAGTCTTGAAGGAATCTGATTGAAGAATTGTTTAAAGACAGGTCATTTGCATTTGGAGTTTCACACCAGCAAATGTGGAAGTAGCTCTGGTCATATAAGGCCAAAATGTAAGTTGATAAGAACAAAAGGCAACAGCTAAAGAAGACTTGCAAAAAATATTCAGACAGGGGCAGAGGTTGCCTGTTAACATACAGCCAGAGCTACAAAGAAATGATTTAGATGAAACCATTTTCATGTGTTAGAATGATATAGTCAACACCTAGAGTAAAATCCAATAGAGAATTAAGTGGCAAGACTTTAAACTTGATGATCACGGCTACTATCATCCAGTCTCAGTGAGCTTGAGCTTTTTTTTTTTTTTTTTGCAAAAAAGGAATCTCAAATAATGTGATGGAGACACCCCAAAGAACCTTGCCACATTTGTTATTTTTGATGAGCGATGTGGAAACAATCCGTTGAAATCCCACCTTCTCCTGATAGGGGGCGGTGTAGACCACCATGCTCTAACATGGCGGTCTGATGTACGGATATTGTAGGTTTGATTTATCAGAAGCAGCGGCACCGACACTGGAGGTATTTGCAGATTTTTTCCCCTTTCTGATTAAATAATGTGCTGGAACTTTTACTTCGGTTTCTGCCCAGCCCATCATCCTTCAGCGAGTTGTTCCTGAGAGCTGTGCTCGGGATTCGATCCCGTGTGGTCAGGAGTCCGGTATCCCGAGTTTGGTACGAGGGATTCCAGGCTTTGCCACCGGGCTGGAAGTCATGAAAAAACTCTCACGATTAGCTTTTAATGGTGGCAGTCACTGGTGATACATCAGTTTCTACAGTATCATGGTAAAAGTAGCATAACACCCTACTACGTTTTAGCCAGTTAGCTTAGCCGTGTCTGTTAGCCAAAACGCTTGGCTAAAAGACGCTAACTTGCTAGGAAAACAACCGAGTTTATCACTGAAATAACTTTGTTTTATTTGTTTTACGTATAAAAATGTGCCGGAATAATGGGAGACGAGATACAATGTAGGGTGCTATCGGTTACTTGTTGATTTCTTGTGTGAACTCTGCAGTTGCTAAATAGGAGTAAACTGTCAATTTTTCAATGAAGTCTGGTGTGATAGAGACAAGATACCTTCACAACACTGGATTAGCATCTGCTTCCTATATTCAGCAAATTGATAATTTACTGTTTATCGCAGCGTGGACTACCTTTGATTAACTCTAAATTAGACTAAGATAAAAAACATTGAAAGCGTTTTAAATTTTTATCCAGAGCTATTTAAAGGCAGTCCAGTGTCGTTAAAACGGCGAACTAGTCCTTTCTTCTCTTGCTGAATCGGATGTGCTTCGATGCATCTTAAGGGTTGACATCTCCATTAAATCTGTTGGGGATAGTTTTCTGTTACAATTTTTCTGCAAGTATAAACTGAAGGAGATGATGCATTATTACTGGATTCTATGGCTCATGCTCACCTTCTGTCTGTGCAGTTAATAGAAGTTGAACAATGTTCCTTACATGACGAAGCATATAACAGGACAACCCTCAGACCAGTAACTAGGAACCAATGGATCCCAATGTCTCTGGAGAAGGTTTGTAGAAACACACCATGTTTCTTTTAGACAAATGTAATATGTGCTTAGAAAAACAACAACTTTTCTTTGTATTTGAGTTTTCTTGTCTAATTTCATTGTCAGTATACACCATCTTGCACCCCATGGAGAGTTTTTACATTAAAACCACAACATTTAATGTATTTAATCTTCTTCGCTTTTTCTCCTGGACCTTTGACCTTATCTAGAAATAAAGTTTGGACCTTTGAGCAAAACATTTAAGAACCTTATATCTCTGGCTGTATATTTAGGGCTGTTGTCCCGCTGGAAGGAAAACCTCTGCCACAGTCTCAAGTCTTTTGCAGCCTCTCAAGACTTTTTTCTTTCGGGATTGTCCTGTATTTAGCTCCATCCAGCTTTCCATCGACTTCCCTTTCCCTGCTGAAGAAAGGCATCCCCACAGCATGACGCTGCCACTATTGTGTTTTACAGTGGGGATGGTGTGTTCAGCATGATGAAACTGTTAGTTTTTCAACGACACATAACATTTAGCATGAGTCCACAAAGTTCAATTAGCTCTTTTTTGGCCAGTAAACCTTTTTTGATATTTTTACTTTGTCCCCTGTTGGCACTTAAATATTTTCTTTCAACATTGGGTTTTTTGTGCAACCTTGTTAGATGCACGATTAATAGTTATTGTGTCAACAGATTCTCCCTCCTGAGTTGTAGAGCTCTGCTGCTCCTCCAGAGTTACCATTTTCCTCCTGGCTGGTTCAGTGATTAATCTTTGCCCGGTCTATATTTTTAGGCGAACACATGTGTATTGTAGGTTTGCCATACGCTTTCCATTTTCAGTTCGTAGACCTTCATTATTATGTTGCTTGTTTGCACTGAATCCTTTTTAGGGGTTTGAGATTAAAGGGGGGTGAATACAAATGGATAGCACACTGCTCAGTTTTTGTTCTTTAACTAATCAAGTCATTTATTTTTTTTTAAATCCTAAATTAAATTAATCTCTCTCCTTGCAGGGCAAGACCAGCCATCAGAGCAGTCTCTTTATTTATCTCCCAGCTTGAGAGGACGGCAACGGAAGAAAAACTCAAAATATTCTGATTTTGAGACGGATGTTACGGACGTTGTTACAAGCGTCAAAAAGAAATCTAGAAAGTCAGCGGGGACAGGAGTAGCTTCTGAAAAGAGCCCTACAAAACATAGAAAAACTAAAGAACACAAAATCCATCTAGACTCTGTTGAACAGACAGTACTAGTAACCCCTAAAAGACCAGGAAGACCTAAAAAAACACAGTTAGAGACGACACCTTCAATAATTGCCACTGCTGGTGGGGATCTACCGAGCGGAGAAGCTGGAGGTGCTGTTGTAGAAAATTCTGTCCAGCAGGAAAATGGGACACCAAAGCCAAAGAGAAAGTATGTCAGAAAGAAGCCTGCAGAGAAAATTAGAGACCCAGCAGATGAAAAGAATCCAGGAGATCCTGAGCCTGATGTGGAGGTTGAATCTGGGGGCCGTTGCAGGAGAGGGGCTGCAAAAGTGTAAGTTTAAAAAGTGTGAGAGTTAAATATTTCAGAGGTCTGGACTAGTATAGAAAATAAGTATAAAGTATGGAAAAATATTTGTATTTCAAGGCTTTCTGTTTGCTTGCCTGCCCAGTTGTCTACATGATGCTTATCTGAATTCTTATTAATAAGTCACTCCTTCGGTTTGTTTTTAATGGAACATGCATATTGAATTATTGTATTAAACCATCCAATTGATTCATTTCTCCATCTGTACAGGTTGCATTCGAAGACACAGCAGAAATGTACAAAACTCTTAGTGGACTTTTTGGATTTATACATAAATATAGGAGAGAAATGAATAAGAATTCAGAAGATTTGAATCTGGCAAAGTGTTTTGATACAAAGTCTGTAACGAACCCTGTGCTCTGTTAGACATGTGCATTCTCAAGTAAAAAGTTTTAAAAACACGACAGACATGTTTCGCAGCCAAATATTCAATTCATTTCAGTTTCTTTATATAGCGCCAATTCACAACACATGTCGTCTCAAGGCACTTTACAAAGTCAATTCAATCGAATTATACGGATTTCAAGTCAGGAACATACATTTCAATTGATTCTAACTATCAAACAGTGTACTCAAATTTCATTATTCAAATTGATTGAAGGTTTTTCTGTCTAAGGAAACCCAGCAGATTGCATTGAGTCAGAGACTTGTAGCATTTACTCCTTCTGGATGAGCATGTAGCGACAGTGGAGAGGAAAACTCCCTTTTAACAGGAAGAAACCTCCAGCAGAACCAGGTCCAGTGTGAGCGGCCATCTGCCAAACCGAACAGGAGTTGAGAGAAGAGAGCAGAGACAAAAAGAACACAGAAGCACTGACCCAGGAGGACTTTCTATGGGAAGGAAAAGTGAAACATTAATGTTTGCAGCTCCTTTAGTGTCTTGATCTAGGAGAGAAAGACAGCTAAGCAGATGAACTCTGAGGCAGTTTTCAAGTCTAGAGGATGAAAGAAAGCACATAGAGTTCGTCACAGTAGAAGCTCAGCCAGTAGCTATGTCTAGGAGAGACGGGGTTAAACACTGAAAGGGGGTTATATATTCTTTTAGCCATCATCAATGACTCTACAGTGACTCTTGAATATTAACAATACATTAAACACAAATCTTCCAGGGCACTGAGGTACCTTCACTTTTTGACGAAAGAGGTGCTCTCTCATCCCAGAGATGAAACAGGCTCCAAGCTGCATGAAGACAGATTATCCGAACAGAAAGGTTCCAAAAAAACAAAAGGTACAGTGGAAGTTTTGGCTCTATGCGTCCATTTTTGACATGTTCCTCCATCTCACTTTATAACTTCATTTAAATATCACCATAATGTTCACTAGTGCCTAACTTTAAATCATAAAACAGCCATCTTTGGTTGAAGGAAACAGTAAAAAATATGAAAGAATGTGTATGTAAATGCAAAGTGCATTTCCCAAAAATATCATATAAAGAAATGATGGTGATTTAGTTCATGTAGCAACATTTCGTGTTTTTGCACTTAAGGCCGAAAGAGAAAACGCAACGACAGTGAGGCTGCAGACGATGAAGACTTTGTGCCAAATTTCAAAGACGAAGAACAAGATGAAGCTGATGAAGAGGAACCTGAAGGGGGAGAGGTGTCAGACGCTGACTCAGATATTGTGGAACAAGGGAGATTTTCACCAGGTTTTCACATTAACAGGCAACATGTAAGATGACATCTAATATTTAGTTCCAACAGATGTTTAGTTACTATTGATTCGGGGTTTTTTAGCCACATTTTTTACATTAATTTGACATTTAAATAAAGTCTCAGACAAAGGTGGACTCAAGATTTTTGCTGATTGAATTGACACGGTGGCGCAGTTGGTAGCACTGTTGCCTTGCAGCAAGAAGGTCCTGGGTTCGATTCCTGGCCGGGGGTCTTTCTGCATGGAGTTTGCATGTGTGGGTTCTCACCGGGTACTCCAGCTTCCTCCCACAGTCCAAAGACATGCCTGTTAAGTTAATTGGTCTCTCTAAATTGCCCTTAGGTGTATGAATGAGTGTGTGCATGGTTGTTTGTGTGTTGCCCTGCGATGGACTGGCGACCTGTCCAGGGTGTAACCCGCCTCTCGCCCATAGACTGCTGGAGATAGGCACCAGCTCCCCCTGTGACCCACTATGGAATAAGCGGTATAGAAAATGACTGACTGACTGAAATTGACAATTAAGGGAGGAATATTTTTCCATGGCCTCTTAATTTGGTCTAATAACGGCTTTTATTATTTTTAATAAGGGGTTTATCGTTTATTAATGTTTGTTTTTTAATGGATCTAAACCTAATTATCAGTCATCTATTTATTAAGATAAATAAATAGCTAATGTTGGTAAATTAGATGAAAGACAGCAGAAAAAAAGGCATTTTGGTGAGAAAACGTGTCTCTTTCTTTCTCCAGCATATTGGCTCACATGGCAAACCTCACAATGGAATGGAGTTTAGTATCATAAAAACAATTATGGACGCTGCTGAGACAACAAAGAAATTGTAAGTTCTTCCCTCGCTGCAGCTAGAAATAAAAGCTGTTAGGACATAATTACCAAACCTGTAGATATTTTCTACCATGTATCTGTGTGTTGTGTGTTTTTAGCCGGGAAGAGCACTACAGCAGCTGGGTGTTCCCAGAATGGGTTCCTTCTTCTAACGGCTGGGAGCCTGTGCCAGAAAAGTATGTTGTTTTGTTTGCTTGCTATGGTAACTGTATTGTTATGAAAAACATTTCATTTTGGGGCGCTCATGACTCAGTGGTAGAGCAGGCGCAGCATATGCAGAGGATACAGTCCTTGATGCAACAGTCTCAGGTTTGATTCCCGGACCTGGGCCATTTACTGCATGTCTTCTCCTTCTCTCTCTGCCATTCTTCTTGTCCAGCTACTAATGAATAAAAGCCACCAGTCCCCAAGAAAACATTTAAAATTTTTCATCCTGTCCTGGTCTGAACAACTTCTTTTGAGGCCTGATACAGACACCAGTCCTCTATTTGGGAACCTTTGGTCTAGGGTTAGGGTTGCATTATGAAGCCTTATTCTTCTAGCTTTAACCTCCTCGTCTGTGAATGTGATGCAAGAGCTTTTCTTTGAAACAGTGACGCTGGTTGCTAGAACACGGAGTACCTGACCCTAACCCTAAGATGAAGATATAATGTTTATTAGGTTCAATTTAACATATCCTATCTCTGCTTTTTCAGTGAATTAGAAAAATACCTTCCTCAAGAACTGGAGTCAGCTGCTTTCAAAGTGTCCAGAGAAGGTCTAACGCAGGAAGAGACACCTCTGCTAAGAATTAGCAGGTGAGACTGAGCATCTCTAGCTTTGCTGAGGGTTAAAAGATAAAAGACTGTGAATTAAGAGTTAAAGTCATTTGCTCACATGTTGATGACCCTGCTAGGTTTGAGGCAATGCCAGCTCACCCGCATCGCTGGGACATGGTTCTGTTTGCTGGTGGACCCGTCTGGGCCCTGGAGTGGTGTCCAACACCTGGTGGGGCTCCTGCCTCCCAGTACATTGCTATTGCTTGCCATCAAGGGATGGATGACCTGCACTGTGTGAACCGGACCTGCTCAGGACCAGGTCTCGTTCAGCTGTGGGACTGTGGCAAACTGGAGTATGACAGCAGGTAGATATAAAATATGCAATAAGATTAAACCTGAACAGCTTTTACAGTTCCTGTTTTAGTCCTTCCTCGGTGCCTTCGTCCACATTACTGTACACAGTTTTTTTTTTTTTTTATGCTTAGCCTTTTTTTTAGCTCAGTATTTCTTCTGTTACCCTTACTGCGTATTATAAGTCCTCCATTAAAAAAGGCAAATTATTATTCATGTGTGGCAATTTAAATTTGTCATGTCAAGATATTAGATGTTTTCATTCTTTTTTCTTGTTTCATGCTCTCGTTCCTGCCTGTGCAGACCAGACTCTCAGCCCTCCCTGGTTTATGGTTTGGCTCAGGACAAAGGCTTCATCAGGCAGTTAAAGTGGTGCCCCGCAGGAGGTTGGGAGCTACCTAACTGTGTCAGAAACGTAAACAAATGTGCATTTTGTGTAATTTTCAGCCTGTTGCTATCTGTATTTGATATGTAGTCTTATGTAATCTTTCCAATTCTCTTTAGGCTCCTTTCTTGCCCAGATTGGGTCTGCTGGCAGTAGCCACGTCCAGTGGTGTGGTCACCATTTATAGTCTGCCTCACCCTGATGCTCTACTCTCAAACACAAAGCTCGCAAACTCTGGTAAGATTCTGAGTTTTGTCTAGGACTCGGTCAGTTCAGATTTTCTCTTTACTAATAGAAAGTCTTTTTCTCAAACAAAGAGATTCTGCTGCCAAACGTTTTGCCTTTAGCTTTCTTTTAAAGAGTGTTTAAATTGGCAATCTTCAGAATGGAGCTCGTAACTGCAAGTTAAAATCCTAACCCCAGAAACTGTATTCTAGGACTTCCCATTGACCCACAGTCACTTTATAAAGCAAAGACGGAAAACTCAGGAGGCGCAAGAGTTTTTGTCCCTAAGGACGGTTCTTAACTAGGTGAAATGGTTCAGAAGTATTTAGACTGTGGGAACTGCTCATTTACAAAGAAACAAATAATCTCTAATATTTATAGTATTTTCATTTCAACATGATGAAACAGAATACCAAGCAATTATCCAGAAAGACACACTACATAAAGTTAAAAATTAGCTCACATTGAGTGAAGAAGAAACATCGTTGGGGACAAAAGAAAACGCAAGTGTTTGCTACATCCAGCAGAGGGTGGTGTTGGTTTACTGCAGCCTAAAGTCACCCTGACATTACTTTAAGCTTGGCAGAACTGCAGAATGACACCTGATTTATTTGACCTGAACCAGATCTTGATTTTGATATTACCCTTGCTCTTAAATGTAAAACTGTTTGCTTTATCAGGCTAATCTTCAGCTGGGAGCTATGTGTGAACGATTCAGTGTACATTTTATTCTGCTTGGTGGTTCAAACCTTATTTGTAGTTGACTGGAGCCTTAAAAACCATTGTACCAAACCCAAAACTATCTGGCTCACAACTTACATGTGTTCACATCTGCACCACGTCGTCTTGCAGACAATGACCTGCAGGAAATCATGAACATCAGCATAATTATAACAAATTATCCAACTTTTTTGTTGATTGAATAATTGATGAATAGCTTAAGCATGTAAGAAGGCGATATTGAAAGGGTTTTTATGCTACAGGCTTTCACACACAGTATGAACTCCCTACTAACTATGTAATCAATCAAACGGCTGGATTATCCATCATGTCAGACATGGACCTCATTAACTGAAGCAAATCTTGGGCCGGTTAAAATGACAACACCCTCAGGGACCCTCAGTTTTTCTCAGTCTTTCATGCAGCTTTAACAATGGCTGTTGTTAGGTGCAGAATCCATGCAGACATTATCGATGATGGAGCCTGTGGTCCAGTTCATTCACATCATCATGTCTGCTGCCTCGGGGGCTCTGCTGACAGAGCACTGTGTGAATGAGATAAATGACCACTTTATCTGCAGCATCCATTATATGCAGAATCACGCTTATGTGTGCATGAGTTAGTGTTTTATTTTTGTCCCAGTTGCTAATCTGATTAAACACAACCAGCCTGAAATCATAGCATTTCTGGACAAGTGGACCTTTAACCTTTATTTGAGATAAATCTTTTCTGGGATGGAGCATATAGTGTCCTAGCACCGCTGCTAACAATGTGTATAAGACCCTATAGTAAATTCATCCTTTATAGCAGATGCATAATATCACACAAAAAAATCCACCTTTCATTTGACGACGAGAAGACATAATTGTTTTTAACAAAGTACTGATATAGTTACAGTATTGGTACCCTTGTTGTTTATATGAGGGTACCAGCTCCCCCCTGAAGTTTTCTGTTGGATTTCGGTCTGGAAGAAGAATGAGTTTGACTGGAAAGCCATTTCTATGTTTGGCTATATATTTTGGATCAATATTGCACAGAAAGATCAGATGATGATTCATTTTAGTCTACAGGCAGTGGCCACAAAATTTTAATCTAAACATCACAGGAAACAAGCCCACCACATCACAGATCCTCCACTTTATCAAATAGTGGCCATGGGGAGTTTTTCTCGATCAAAGCTTCAGACCACAGGGTCCAGATGAAGTTCCAGTATATTTGATCGAACTAATTACATTTACATGTGATGGTAGAGCAGAAGAGGCTTTTTCCTGGCATGCCTCCCAGACAACATGATGGTGTGTAGATAAGATCCGATGTTTTTCATGGATACTTGGTGACGCTATGATGTCGTTCCTGGTAGTAGTTCTCATAAAGGGAGCTGTAGGGATTTGTTTTTCCTTTCCCTTTCCATCCTGCTGAGGGTGCATGAATGAAAGGTAAACATGGGTCCTCACTGGATCTTGATTTTCATGATCTGTAAATAGACTTAACTTGTATAAAACTTTTATTGTCATGCCAACCACTCAAAACACTTTTACACTCGAACCACCTACGTGCAGACAGGAACACATTGACAAACGACCAAACATTCATACAGCGATGCGCAGAGCGGTAGACAAATTGGTGTTGAGTGTCTTGCCCAAGGGGGCAGTTACAATTTTCAGATGTAAGACGGCTACTCAGCTTCCAGAGTTCCAGTTGTTTTAAACTTTGTAATTATTGCTTTGAACACCAACCCTCCTCTGCCTTACTTGACTTACTTGTCCTCGTCTTTCTCATTTTGAAAAAAGGTGAGAGAAATGGTCGTCTTCATATCCCAGGGAAGCAAAACACATGGATTGCTACTAGAAACTTTGATCAGTTTATGCCCCAGTCAGTCATTTTCTACCGCTTATTCCATAGTGGGTCGTGGGGGAGCTGGTGCCTATCTCCAGCAGTCTATGGGCGAGAGGCAGGGTCACCCTGGACAGGTCGCCAGTCCATCGCAGGGCAACACACAAACAACCATGCACACACTCATTCATACACCTAAGGGAAATTAAGAGAGACCAATTAACCTAACAGTCATGTCTTTGGACTGTGGGAGGAAGCCAGAGTACCTGGTGAGAACCCACACATGCAAACTCTATGCACACAGACCCCAGGCTGGGAATCGAACCCAGGACCTTCTTGCTGTAAGGCAACAGTGCTATCAACTGCGCCACTATGCAGCCTCCGAAATCTTTCTGTTTTATTCCGTTTTATTGGAATTGTAAAGTGTACCAATAACTGTAGCACTGGTGAATTTATTAAAAAAGACAAGAAAACTATTTCCTAACATTTAATTGTTCTTCACTAAATACATGTACTACTAAAGGTTTGCATTTCCTAAATGATTCAGCGTTAGATGCTGCTGCTGCAATGAAAGCAGCATTTTAAGTGTTTAACCCATTTTTCATGCAGGATTAATAATGAATATGAACGGGGCTGAGGCATCTATGTCAGCTGATAATTGTGAAAATGTTGCAGCTACACATTTTATTGAATATCACCTATTCAAGAATTTCACCAGTGAGTCCCATCATTAATTTCCCTCAATCTCTTCATGAAATAGTTAAACCATATGTTCATTTTAGCCTGCTTAGATTAGTTTTTTTTATGGTAAATAGATGAGGTATCAGTATTACTCTGCATCTTTCATATTTTTGCTTTTAAAGGAAAAGCAATTAACTGCTTGGTATCAGACTTGACTGTGTTACACATGGCTTGGTTTTACAACTAAGGGAAAAATACGCAGAGCCTGAATTTGGACATAAAAAGCTCTATAAAACTTGACATTTCATTTGTTTGCCCTCTCCACTGTTTCAGAGCCTCTGGTTTCCATTTTATTTTCTTGTTACGGATCATTGGGTTCAGGTTCCGAGATGCTTTTGCGGCAGTTTACTGCTTCCGATGAGTGGTTATAGTTACTGGAGAAAACAGTTGCCAGGTGCTTGCATCATGAGGTAGCTGCAGAACAGAACAGATACCTGAGGCAGACCTGGAGATGCAGTGGGGAGAACAAGTATGTGATACTCTGCTGATTTTGCAGGTTTTCCCACTTGCAAAGCATGTAGAAGTCTTCAACATTTATCATAGGTACTCTTCAACTGTGAGTGATAGAATCTAAAACAAAAATCAAGAAAATTATGGGTGATTTTTAAGTAATTAATTTGCATTTCATTGCACA
The DNA here is from genome assembly GCF_021462225.1 of Girardinichthys multiradiatus. Taxonomy (NCBI): domain Eukaryota; kingdom Metazoa; phylum Chordata; class Actinopteri; order Cyprinodontiformes; family Goodeidae; genus Girardinichthys; species Girardinichthys multiradiatus. Next base: position 5,002,125 of record NC_061808.1, read on the forward strand.
AGTATTTGATCACCTAACAACCAGTAAGAATCCCGGCTCTCACAGGCCTGTTAGTTCTTCTTTAAGAAGCCCTCCTGGTCTCCACTCATTACCTGTATTAACTGCATGAGTTTGCATGTTCTCCCTGTTCATGTCTGGGTTCTCTCTGGGTACACCGGCTTCCTCCCACAGTCCAAAAACATGACTGTTAGTTAGATTTGTCTCTCTAAATTGCTCTTAGATGTTAGTGTGTGTGCATGGTTGTTTTTTCCTTTGTTGACCTGTGACCCTGCAGGGACAAGTCATCATAGACAATGAATGGATGATTTATTCTTTTGTTTTTTACAACCACATTTTAAGAAAATATGTGTCAGAAATTCATATCTACAAAAAGTTTTGAAAAATCGGTTTATTCGAGTCATGCATTTTCTTTTTGTTAAATCACTTTGCTGCATTATGTGATTCCAAGGAAGAACAAGGTTCTTGGCGGTGCACCTTGAATCTCAGAGATAGAATTTAAATGCCTTAAATTTCATTTGGATCACTTATTAAACATCATACAGGTGGATGTACTTTGAGAAAGATTTTGAGGTACAGTAAAAATCATAACCGCTCAACCCTGCTTGGAACAGATACCGTATGTGGGAATGGTCTCATAATGATACAGACATGTTTAAAGTGAAATTTTGAAGAGAACAACTTTTTTTAAAGGGGAAAAGTCAAGACTCACCCGTTAGCCTTTACTAGACTGGTATTAATTCAATTTAAAGTACCAATTTCAGTTTGCAACAGACCTTTTAGGGAACCCAGCAAACTGTGTGACCAAAAGCAACACTGTATCACCATAGAGCACCCCATGAAACATCTGGTATTGGCTGCATGATGCTGTGGGGAGGCTTTTCTTCAGCAGGCATAAAGAAGCTTGTAAGAGCTATTGAGAAAATGAATGGAGTTAAAAACTGGGCATTCCTGGAGGAAAACCTGTTAGAGGCTACAGAAAACCTGAGACTGGGTCAGAGGTTCGTCTTTCAGCCACACAAGAACCCTAAACCTACAGTTGAAGCTACAATAGAAGGCTTTAGATCAGTTGCGTCCAAACGTTTCGCCATGTGGACCAAAACTGTCAAGTTTAAAGTAATTGAGGGCCACGAAATTTACAGTTTTTTCTTTGTTTTATTGCAAAATTCAATAGTTTTCACAAAATATTTTATTTTTCACCTACACAACTATTAATAAAACATATTATAATAAAATAAAGTCTGAGTATTGTAGATCTGAAATATAACATCTCACAGGTTTGCCTTGTTTAAAAAAAAAAAAAAAAAGAACAACGCATGCAAACAATATTTTAAAACTTATTTTTTTCTATTATCTTTGTCTGGATTTTTTGTGTTTATTCTCAGCTGCAACAACAGAGTATGGATCCCTCTTCCTTTAAAAACCCTTGCTTTAGTAAAGTCTGCTCTTGAGTAAAAGAGTTTATGATAAAATTGAATTAAAAACCAAAGACATGGTTGATAAAAGATGAGTACTTTGTGTTTTACCATCCTTTTTTTTTTTTTTTTTTTTGAAAAGCATCGCATCAGTGAAATGTCCGACTCAGCCTTCAACCTCAGGCTGGAAAATCAAATTTGTGCCATTAGTGTATTGCAAGGAATCACTTGAGGGGCCGCAAATGGTCCCCGCGCCGCAGTTTGAACACCCATTGGTTTAGATTAAAGCTAACGCAAGACTTAAGTCCAACTGGAAAAACTCTTGCAAAAATTGAAACTTGTTTTCATAGATTCTCTCCATCTGATGTGCTTGAGCTGTTTCACAAGGAAGAATGGGCAGAAACGTCAGGTTTGCAAAGTTGGTAGAGATGCACTGCAAATGATTTGCTGCTCTAATTGTAATAAAATGTTCAACAAGGCCATATTACACCTTTATTTATTTATTTCCAAAGAAGTTTGAAAACTAGATATCATTTTCCCTTGAGGAATGTTGATAGTTTTGTACTATCATTGTGTTGTTGTTTTTTTTATTCAGCTTTTGTTTTCAGTTAAACATTCTGACTGTTTTATAATATGGATCATTTCATTTAGTTTCAACTTACCTGAGGTGGAGCAAGAAGCTCTTTTCACTAATCAATTTCAGAGAAGCTATCTGACATGGTCTTAATTGAATGTTATTTTTCAAATACCTTGTACGGATTCCGAGATATTAGACTTTGTTCGGGAGCATGTTCAGGCATTTTTGCCTTTTTCTCCATTTTCCCTCTCTTTTCACCCAGTGTTGTGTCTTTATTATTATATTTTCAAAAATAAAGGATGAATATTAATGTTCCCCGGTCCGTTCTGATAAAAACGGTCCAAGAATGACATCGATCGCCCCTACGGTTTCCGAGTTATGGCCAGTTGTTCGGGAGCATGCGCCTCCATGTTATAAAGCCTAGACCAGGGGAGACACAGAGCGAGGTGCTGCGTCAGTGAGAAACAGCAGGTGTCACGTTACACTGACGCTCTTTGCTGATTGGCTGATTCATTCCTCACTGTTCTATTTATAGCTCTGTGTATCTCCTACTGTATATGTCTGGATGGGATTCTGTCTTTCTTTCTGCCTCTCTGTGTCTCACACTGGGACACACACACACACACCCACACACACAGACACACACACCCACACACACAGACACACACACACCCACACACACACACACACCCACACACACATGCATGGATTACTATCTTTCTGAGGACTTTCATTGATTTTCATTCATTTCTATGGCTTAAACATGACCCGACACCTAACCCTTTGACCAACTTCATAGGAGGCAACTACATGGCGGCCATGTTGTGTGGGGAACTTAAACAGCATGTACTGCTGTTCCAACACCCAGACAACAGTGATTGACCCTAAAGGTCAATTTCTTTCATCAACCCTCCATGCTTACTAATGATTATTTAAAGCTTATAATAACATACACAATGGTTTTACAATAGCAAGCAGGTTCTATATAACCAATAGAAATAACCCAGACCTGAAAGTACAGCCATGCTGGACTTTCAAAATAAGACAAAACCTGCTCTACAAAATAAAAGCCTTTAAACAATAGATGATTGCAGGAGTGGGCTTCACACTACTGTTGGAGCTCACCCAGTGATGGGAATGGGACTATGCTGGTCCTTTGAAACAGGCTTACTGAAACTTTCAAAATAAAAGCCTCAACCTTCCATACTTACTAATGATTTTTTAAGCTTATAATGCATTCATAATGATTTATAAATAGCAAGCAGGATCTATATAACTAATGGAACTAACCCAGACCTGAAGTGACAACCATGCTCGACTTTCAAAATAACACAAAACAGGCTCTACAAAATAAAAGCCTTTAAACAATAGATGATTGCAGGAGTGGGCTTCACACTACTCTTGGAGCTCACCCAGTATTGGAAATAGGACCATGTTGGCCTTTTAAAATAAGGCTTACTGAAACTTTCAAAATAAAAGCCTCAGTCTTCCAGAGATACTATGGATTTGGTGAGCTGACAAGAGCATAGAAAATGATTTTTAAATAGCAAGCGGGTTCTATTTAACCAATGCAACTAACCTAGACCTGAAAGTACAGCCATGCTGGACTTTCAAAATAAGACAAAACATGCTCTACAAAATAAAAGCCTTTGCATTTTAAACAATAGATCATTTCATGACTGGGCTTCACACTAATATTGGAACTCACCCACTGTTGGAAATTGGACTATGGTGGACATTTGAAATAATGCCTTCTGAAACTTCCAAAATAAAAGCCTCAATCTTTCATAATTATTAGTGATTTTTTTCAGCTGATTACGGCATACATAAGGATTTTTAAATAGCAAGCAGGATTTATATAACTAATGAAACTAACCCAGACCTGAAAGTACAACCATGCTGGACTTTCAAAATAAGACAAAACATGCTCTACAAAATAAAAGCCTTTGCATTTTGAACAATAGATCATTTCAGATCTGGGATTCACACTAATATTGGAGCTCACACAGTGTTTCCCATTTAAAATAAGGCTTACTGAACATTTCAAAATAAAAGCCTCAGTCTTCTAGAGTCACTAGTAATATTTTAAGCTGATAATAGCATAGACAATAAAAAAATTGCAAGCTCTGGTCGGAGCAAAACGCACCAAGAGGCAGGCCCCATCTAAATTTCTTCCGAAATTTTCTAGTTATTATTATCATTATTATTGGGTTAAAGGGTACACTGGCTCAAACGGGGTTAAACACTGCCTATAGTTGTCTCTCCTCTGTTCTTCCCACTGCTGTTTGCGACAGATGATTGTAAATGGCTTTTGTCGATCCGCTCACAGTGAATGGGCATGAATGAGAGGAGGAGGCTGTTAAAAGCTGCAGGATTGGAGGGTGTGGGGGGGGGGGGATGTGGCAGTGACAATGAGCAGTGAGAATGTGAGGTGTTGTTGGGAGCTCACATAATTTACGGTGCCTTTTTCCATCAGACAAGGATCTATAATTGAAATGACAAAAAAGATGCATCACCGAGCGGGTTGTTAGTATTGGAAGCTATGAATTTTAGCTCTTGTAGCTGACTCGTCTTGTATCCCGGTGCTGTCATTCATCGAAGACTCACTTTGGGTTGGGCAGGGGAATGATGCTGGGGGCGTAGCATGAAGGCCAAGTTAAAGTGCTGTGGTTTGCACTGGATTCTTATTTACTGCTGAAAACAACGTTTTTTCATTCTTTACTTCAGCGTCATAGATTGTAATTTTTAGATCAAGGTTGGAAATTTACCTCAATATAAAAATGTCCTAAAATGAGCTTATTCTAGATTGGCTCTCCTCCAGGCTTCTTTTATTGACTTAATAAAGAACATTTTATACAATTAATGTTTATGTGGTCTTGAAGTTGAAAAATGTAGTTCTGATTTCCATAGCTTGATTTAAGGATTTTAAGATGGAGTAATGTAAAATATTTGCATTTCCAAAACTCCATTCATCCAAATGTTTATCTGTCATCCCACCATCCATTCATCTTTTCATCCACATACCAAGTTACTCATTTATTCATTCATTTATAAATCCATCCATCCATTGTTCATCTTTCCATCTGTTTGTTCATTCATCCGTCCAACCCTAAATGGACTGAATTTATATAGCTCCTTTCCAGTCATACAGACCGCTCAAAGCACTTTACACTAGAGCCACATTCACCCAGTCGCACTCACTAACGCTCACACATTCATACACCGATACGCAGATCGGTAGGCAACTTGAGGTTAAGTGCCTTGCCAAGGGGCACATCGACATATGGCAGGCGGAAGCTGGAATCGAACCCACAACCTTCTGATTGCAAGACGACTACGCTTCCTTCTGAGCCTCAACGCTTTCTTCTAGAAAGTAAAAAAAAAAAAAAAAAGCATTTAGTTTCAGAACACACCAGTGATGAATTTTTATCGTTCTTATAAACCCAAAGCCAGGCGTTAGCTATGCAACAATTTGTTGGAAACTAATTTTAAAAAGCGGCAAATAGTTAATTACAATGTTATTACTAGTTAGATGAGGAAACATATTAAGTCTTAATATGTATGTATAATAAGGCTGGAGGCAAACGTGAAAACAGTTGAACGCTAAAACTCGAACAATTGAAAGCAGTAAAGATAGTTGCTACGCAATTGAAAAAACTGGCTTAAATCCATCCATCCATTCGTTGGTCTATTCTTCTGTCCAGCCATCTATTTGTCTTTTGTTTTGTTTAAAAATTGAATTTTGACATGAAAAACATGAAGGAACCCTGCTGTTATTAGGTGACAGGGTACAATTTGCTTTCTGATGGCACGTTCAAGTCAACATCACAGTTAAAAGCGTTCATCTATAACTGAAAAGGTTTTGTAAAAGTATTAGTTTTTCTCAGGTTGAGGTGAGGTGATGGATAGTATTGCTGAATTAACCGGACACTAGTGATCTGAACTGCTAGGAATCCAAACTGGAGCGGGAGAGAAAACTAATGATGGAACAGCCTGATACCTTCTTTTTCAGCAACCATTTAAACATTGCAATGATCACTAAGAAACCAGCTGCTGGATTAGAGCCATAAAACCCCTAAACATCCTAACCACAGGATCAGTTTCACTACTTTTTCCCCTTTTTCTAAATCCACAACATCCCATATTTTCTCACTGTGTAACTTTGCATGTTAAGCATCGAAAAACATTTCTAAGAGGAAACATGTAACTGCATTTGTTGACTTTGTGTGTTTTCACAGAAAGTAGCAATGGAAAGCCGATTTACAAGGTAGGCTCTGTTTCTAGGTCTGTTTCTCATTAAATGTTAATCTTCTGTATTTATATCAGTAAAACTGTAAACCAGCGGAATATTTAATGAAACACTGACGGACATGGGCCTGCAGGAATATATAAAGTAATGAAACTTCAGTGTTTTGTGAACATTGCATTGTCTGTCGTTTTCTGCAGGCACGAGGTGTCATAACGTTGAAATTGGGCAGCATCAAATCTCCTCGCAAAGAAAGGAGTGGACAGGTCCTGTCTATGGATTGGCTGCCTCAAAAACCACACCACTTAATGGCTATTGGATTCTATGATGGTACGAATTGATTTTCCTGAGATGCTCTTGATTAACTACTACTTGTTCTATAAGAACAAACAAATAAGAGACTAGATCGTCTCGGGCTCGTCTTTTATGGATTTCTATCTGTTGCTGATGAAGCATTGCTTCTCTGCCGTATTACATTTAAATATTTTTGTCTTTTGCATTGATCTATCACTTTAGTTCTGGGTCCTTTTCTCTCCTTCCAGGTATAGTTGGACTCTGGGATCTTTCAACGAAATCTTCCCTGTTGCGAGTCCGAGAGTCAGACAGGTCTTTGAGTCTGCTGCCCTATCGATGCATACTCGCTCATGACCATGCAGTCCGAGCTCTGGTCTTCTGTCCTGCATCCAGGTGAGCTCTTCTCACATTAACTAATCTGTTTTAAAGATTTTCTAGTTACCTCTGCCAAGGAGCTTTTTAAATGCGTTGGTTTGTACGTCCGTCCGTTTACAAAACATCTCAAAAAGTTATGAAGGGGTTTTGATGAAATGTTCAGACAAGGTGCGTATTAGTACAAGGAACAGATGATTAGATTTTGGTGGTGATGAGGAGCACCATCTGGATCTAGGATTTTTTGAAGGATTCCTTCTCATTACCAGACCATGGTGGCTGACCTTGGGGTTCACACATGGTTTCTCACCCTGTCAGCCGCTGACATGCAGTGGGCTTGGCGGAGGTCTGCGGTCTTTGAGTGCTTTTCTATGGTCAAATTGTGTCTTCGTGTTTATGATGCAGAAAAGGCTCTTTTTGCCTCCTTGGTTTTTTTCTTATGTTATAATTTGTTTTGCTTTCTCTACAGTCCCTTATTCTATTTTTTGTTTGTTTTTATATGTTTTACCTTAGGGTGTATCTGCATGCTTCCATTTCACTTTGCTGCTGAATTCCCCACTGTGGGATAATAAAGGGTATTTCTATTTCTAGGAAATAAAGAAATGAACTCATAAAGCATCAATGTGAACAACAAGCCCAGCAAAACATCTCCAGATATTCAAGTTTTATATTCTACTACTTGAAAGCAATTTAAAACGATTAGACAGGCTTAAGAGGGGTCTGCTACGTTTTATCTTATACAACTTTGAATCAGTTATGTTATCTGCACTTGTTCAGTGCAGTAGCCCAACATCACTCATTGTTGACTAAATTAGATATTGCTGTTGTAGAGGTCCTAGAAATGGTCCCTGTGGAACGCCGTTGTTAACTCATGTTTATATCAGAACTGTATTGGGAAGTCAAATCATTGTTTTTAATAGGCAATCTGTATTTTCTGTGTTTACCTTTTATAAATTGAACACACATAATACCTTTTATATGCTATTGAGTTCTGTTAACATGAAACATATCAGTTTTACCTAAAACCAAAAAAATACTACTGAAAAAAAGACAAAACAAATCTTAGCGTTTAGATTATTAATGTGTTAACTGAATAAGACATTACTGTTTTTAAACACTTCTTTGCAGAAAATACACCAACTATACTGTAGGTATTGATATGAACACAGATCTACTGGGTGAATATCTTTTAAGATTTCACCTCGTTAAGCTGTCTTTCCTCTCAAATGATTTTTCCCAGCCATATCACTCAACTATTGTGTATGCAGTGGAGGAGGATGATGAAGGAGCCATTTACATCATCTGTGTCTGCAGCAGGAATTCACTCATATGCAGTCAGAGTCAGGATAGGATTTAAAGTGATACCGCAATATAATAAAGGTTTTAGCTTGTTTTGTAATAAAACAATTGTATTCTCTTTATGTGTTTGATGCTTTACAACCCATATGTTAGTTGCTGGCGTATGTTACAGAGAAAAAGACTAGATTTGCTGAACTTTCAGTGAAACAGTAGTGGTAGAGACAGAATTATCTCATCCTTATAGTCACTGTGTCCAAGAAAAAGGAAGAATAATCAGGCTTTTCTTTTTCTCCTCAAATGTATTTCTTTACATTTCTTTAAACGTTCGAAATATTTCGTTTTTGCTTACTTCTGTCTCTTTACTTCATTATGACTTGGTTAAGATCAGCAGATCTTCTTGTTTCACATTAACAGGCAGGTCATTGCAGCATATTCATCGCAGCTTGCTCCTTCAGTCAGTGAAATGAAAACGTTAGTTCAAATTTCCTCAGCGTGCAAATGAGGGAGACAAACTTTTCACTGCAACTGTTGCAATGCCTCATATCTTCAGAAAATGACGTTCAGAGTTCCCTCCTGCTCAGTGTAACATTGTAGAAATCTGTAGAAACCGATGACTATTCAATAAAAGTTAAATAAACGTTGAACTCTTTAGGTGTCCTAATTATTTTGCTGTTACGGAGGTTAATATTTCCGTCGTCACAGCAAAGGCCGGCTACTTTAAGGATTCTAAAATACAAAACATATTTAAAGTTATTTTACAATTTTTTGTTTGCTACATAATTCCATATGTGTTCGTTCACAGTTTTATGCCTTCAGTAAGAATTTACATACAACGAAAATAGTCAAAAAACTAAATAAAACCATTAAATGCGAAAGTGTGTCTAAAACTTTGACCGGTAGTGTATATTTTTATATTTTGTATTGTCATTGTAGATGCCAGCCAGCCACTCAAAGCTATGTTTTTGTATTGTTAGTGTTACATTTCAGATAAATCTTAGAGGAAAAAATATTGCAGAGAAAAATAAGGTTTTGAGCCAGTTTTTCATGTTATCTGCTAAATATTTTTTTAATAAATGACTTCTGCATGAAACAATAAAACACCATCAATAATCTTGTTATATAATCCATCAATAATGGTTCAGTAAGAAGAAAAAATGTAGTACAATTAAAGCTTTTAAAGTCTGTTGTTTGTAAGAATACAAAATTATTTAGATTATTTTGAAATCTCTTTATATTAAATATGTTTTCAAAAGTTGCCTTCTCAGATTTTTTTGTTTCTTATAATTTTTTTAACATGTTTTTAATATTTTATTCTTGATATTTTGTCTACTTTAAAAACCTTTTTTAATTTAGTTTCGATTTGTGACCCCTGTCCTAAGCAGGTTTTTTTATATCCTCCACTTACATTCTGTATTTTCAGTAATCCCAAAGAAAGTCTCATTATTGAGGCAAGGTTGACTTCTGCATCAGCAAATCTAACTTTGTGTTCATTTATGCATCACCGCAGCTAGAATGCTGTGTAGAAATGTCTCTGGCTAATTAATGGTACCATTAACCGCACGGCAGCATCATTTATCTCTGGACGTGTCTAAAACTAATAAGGTTTGTCTTTAAAAAAAACTCAGAATTTTATGATTTTGCACATCAACTGTTTGTTTTCTGTTGAAAAAAAAAACAAGATAGATTAGTTGGAAAAAGTTTATTGTTTGTTCTCAGATATGAACTGAACCGTCTCTTCTCTGCTTTCGTTCCACTCCTTGCATTAAAGCGCGTATTGATTTCTGTGTCATCATTTGTTTATGGCGGACACTGCTGGCAGAGTTGATCAATGAGAAGAAAAATGATGAATTCCACTTGACTCAAATATTCAGCCATTTTTTCTGTTTCACCCAATAAAAATGCATGGATTCTTTTGCCAGAATTAATGTGTGATAAATCAAAAGTGGACTTTCCCAAACTGTTAACAGATACTTGTTGATGACAGCGGGTGAGGACCGCTACTTGAAGACGTGGGATCTGAGGAGGCTCTGTGACCCTGTCAAGGTTCAAAAACGCCACCTGACCACTGAGCTCTGCTGGCCGTTAGACTCACCTGGGGTCCTGATTGCCCAAGAATCTGCCTTTGTACCGTAAGAAAGCTAACTCTTACCTTCTGTTGGTATTCGGAAAGCTTGCATGTCAATGGAAACACTGGATAGGATCTGTTATTGCCTGTAATTTGTACAAAACACACCTTCGAGCTGTAAAAGGCATTACTTTAAACTTGTGTATGTGTCGTTTTAACAGATTGAGACATTTATGTTGTTACTCTTGCAGAAATGGAAGATAAAACTTTTAAAACTGCTTCTCCTTTTGAAATGCAGACTCAAAAATTCTGATCTTGTCAACTAGAGTCACCAAATCTAGCTCTGATAAATGTGTTGGTGGAACCTGTTAAAGTCCATGTTGTAGACTGGTTCCTCTTTAACAAGACCACAGCTTCATGAGGCTGACTGGCATACAGTATTGCTGTTTGGTTGATAAATAGTAAATCAGGATTCACAACATCCAGCTGGAAAAGTAAAGAATGTTGAAGAACATATAATCTACTTGGGATGTAAAATACTGATAAAACATTATTAGGCCATATCCAGTTATAAGAGTTATGTATCATATGGAAATATATTTGGGTTTCCAGACATCTAATATCCCTAACATCCATCCATCGATTTATGCATCCTTCCATCCTCCCCCTATCCTACAGTCTGGTTTCTTCATGTTCAATATTTAAAACCTGATGACTGTTCAAATATATTCTAAAACTAGAAACCCCTGTATGTATACTTTGAAAATGGGCCAAAAGGACCTGAACTCTAGAAATTTAAGTCTGGAGAAATTAAAAAAATGTCTAGCGATGTCGTATTAAATTAAAATGAAATGTGGACTCTCTGATATAAAATTGCAGTTAACTGAAAAGCAGAAAGCAAATATTTCAGCAGAGCATTGTGATCCAGAAGTAAGGATGGAAACAAAAACCAGAAGGGTAGAAATCTTCTACTCAAAACTGAAAAAGGTGATGTAACGGCCCCCTTCAAATTTAAATAAGATCATTTTAGTCTTATAAGACAAAATCTCTTTATCTATTAACTACAAATAGTGTTGACTGCTGCTCCACCAGTGTTTAATTACACTTCCCATTAAATCTAGGGCTAAATTTATTAAAATATTAAATTAAAAAACAAACAAATAATAAATTCTTGAAATATTATTACTGGCTACAAATATATTAGACACAGGCCAACTGGTTCAAGGCAAATGTTGCACATGTTTGTACATCAGAACCAGTCAAAATGAATATGTTGTAATAGATTTCTTCTTCTTTTTCCATTGTTGTTGTTTTAGGAGGAATTCAATGGGAGTTCATTATGTTGATCACTACCTGCGCTCCTACTTTGCCATTCCTAGGAATACATCTGTGTGGGTGAGTGCAACCTTCCTACAGAGACGATTTGCATCAGAAATATAAACCAAGGCTGTTGAGCACATTTGTGATTACAGACCTTGTTCCCTAGAGGAGGGGTGTCCAAACGTTTGGTCAAATGGGCCAAATTTGTTAAGTCAAATGTACCTGCAGTCCAAAAATATATATAAAACTAAAATCATAATGTTGTGAATCATCAATAATCTAAGCCTGCAATATTTTAATTAAATACATAAAGTAGATATTTCTTTTGTTGTAAAGGAATCATTGTAGATCCACAGGGGTACACTTTGTAAATTCTTTTGGGATAGATTAAAGAAATGTAGTGTACCTTAAGCAACAAACACAGGATTATGGTCACTTTCTTTGAAAAGGCTTGTTGTATTTAGCTATGTTTAATAAATATATATAAAGAAGATTTGGGTAGATGTGGTCCTATTTGCTATGAAATAAAAGGGAATACAAAAAGCGTTTGGGGGTCAGGAGAAGCATAGAGGAGAGACGCTGCTGTCTGGACCGGTAATGCTCCAAAGGTTGCCTGCGGAAGATACAATTTTGGGCTTTGTGGGGAAAGTTTTGTCACAGCCATGGCAATAAGGAGGACATTTTGACCGCGGCATGGTTAGTTTTAGGTTGGATATTGGCTATTTGTGCTCCATGGATTCAGCAGGGACTTCCTCCTGTTTGAACCGATGCAGGCAGTGTGATTCATCATTGGTTGTATCAACAGTTTCTTACTTTCTCCATTTCATTTATTCCTCTTAATGTTTATACAGGTCCTTCTCAAAATATTAGCATATTGTGATAAAGTTCATTATTTTCCATAATGTCATGATGAAAATTTAACATTCATATATTTTAGATTCATTGCACAGTAACTGAAATACTTCAGGTCTTTCATTGTCTTAATACGGATGATTTTGGCATACAGCTCATGAAAACCCAAAATTCCTATCTCACAAAATTAGCATATTTAATCCGACCAATAAAAGAAAAGTGTTTTTAATACAAAAAACGTCAACCTTCAAATAATCATGTACAGTTATGCACTCAATACTTGGTCGGGAATCCTTTGGCAGAAATGACTGCTTCAATGCGGCGTGGCATGGAGGCAATCAGCCTGTGGCACTGCTGAGGTCTTATGGAGGCCCAGGATGCTTCGATAGCGGCCTTTAGCTCATCCAGAGTGTTGGGTCTTGAGTCTCTCAACGTTCTCTTCACAATATCCCACAGATTCTCTATGGGGTTCAGGTCAGGAGAGTTGGCAGGCCAATTGAGCACAGTGATACCATGGTCAGTAAACCATTTACCAGTGGTTTTGGCACTGTGAGCTGGTGCCAGGTCGTGCTGAAAAATAAATCTTCATCTCCATAAAGCTTTTCAGCAGATGGAAGCATGAAGTGCTCCAAAATCTCCTGATAGCTAGCTGCATTGACCCTGCCCTTGATAAAACACAGTGGACCAACACCAGCAGCTGACACGGCACCCCAGACCATCACTGACTGTGGGTTCTTGACACTGGACTTCTGGCATTTTGGCATTTCCTTCTCCCCAGTCTTCCTCCAGACTCTGGCACCTTGATTTCCGAATGACATGCAGAATTTGCTTTCATCCGAAAAAAGTACTTTGGACCACTGAGCAACAGTCCAGTGCTGCTTCTCTGTAGCCCAGGTCAGGCGCTTCTGCCGCTGTTTCTGGTTCAAAAGTGGCTTGACCTGGGGAATGCGGCACCTGTAGCCCAGTTCCTGCACACGCCTGTGCACGGTGGCTCTGGATGTTTCTACTCCAGACTCAGTCCACTGCTTCCGCAGGTCCCCCAAGGTCTGGAATCGGCCCTTCTCCACAATCTTCCTCAAGGTCCGGTCACCTCTTCTCGTTGTGCAGCGTTTTCTGCCACACTTTTTCCTTCCCACAGACTACCCACTGAGGTGCCTTGATACAGCACTCTGAGAACAGCTTATTCGTTCAGAAATTTCTTTCTGTGTCTTACCCTCTTGCTTGAGGGTGTCAATAGTGGCCTTCTGGACAGCAGTCAGGTCGGCAGTCTTACCCATGATTGGGGTTTCGATTGATGAACCAGGCTGGGAGTTTTAAAGGCCTCAGGAATCTTTTGCAGGTGTTTAGAGTTAACTCGTTGATTCAGATGATTAGGTTCATAGATCGTTTAGAGACCCTTTTAATGATATGCTAATTTTGTGAGATAGAAATTTTGGGTTTTCATGAGCTGTATGCCAAAATCATCCTTATTAAGACAATGAAAGACCTGAAATATTTCAGTTAGTGTGCAATGAATCTAAAATATATGAATGTTAAATTTTAATCATTACATTATGGAAAATAATTAACTTTATCATAATATGCTAATATTTTGAGAAGGACCTGTATTTCCTTAACTATTGTACTGCCTTTAGGCAAGCATTCAATTTTCACAAACATTCAGAGTTTCTGTCATATCAGAGGTGTCATTTGTAAACTTTCAGGGTTTTTTAAGATAATTTCTGTTAGAATCTCTTATATTTCCACTGAAACCTGATGTTCATGGCTTTATATCCCACTGTGGATTGGTCTGTTTGTGTCATTGCAGTCCGTGTCACACTCTGAGTGGCTGCACTGCGTGTTGTCATCAGATACACTCGGCGAGGTGATTCTCTCCATGTTACCGCTGGCCCGCTATACTCTAAGATGTGTCAAGAAAACAGACATGAGACGTTTCGTAAGTTCTATAAAAAGCTAACTTCGTTTTTTAATGGATTATTTTTTGATCAAAGTAAGTTTTGAGGGCTTGTTAAAAGTCTTCTATTAACTTTTGTCCCTCAGCCAACCTACCTCACATCTATGGTGCCTTATGAAGCAACTGAAGGAGAAAATAAAGGAAAGAAAAAACGAAGGGTACCTGTTAGTGGTGGGCAGGAAGCAGGAGAGACAGAAACATCAGACGCGGAAGCCGAAAGAGCAAAGGAGGAGGATAATCCGAGAGGAAAATTTCATCTGAAGTTTCAGACGTACAAAGAGGCTGTTAAGAAGTACTACCTACACTTTAAAGACTTGGACATGGTAGGTATGGTTTGTATTATAATAGTAATGTTGATTTGCTTTTGTTTATTGTTTGATTGAAAACGAAACATAAACAACTTCACCCATGAAAAGTCTGTAATAGCCACATTTTAGGAAGTCATACTAATGTTTTCATGTCAGTGTTTTCACAGATCTGCAGCAATAGAAAGAAGTTTTATAAGACTTCGGTAACATTTTATATCCAGTTTTTGGTTTTAGTGGCCAAATTAATACCTCCTTCCACCCATCAAATAATTTATCTGTTTTTCTATCATCTCTCAGTCCATCCTGTTATATGTCTGTTCCTACACCCACACATTTGTTCATCCATCCATCACACCCACCCAATCAACTGACCAAACACCCATTCATCCATCCATCACACCCACCCACCCAACCAACCAACCAAACACCCATCCATCCATCCATCCATCACACCCACCCAACCAACCAACCAAACACCCATCCATCCATCCATCCATCACACCCACCCAACCAACCAAACACCCATCCATCCATCCATCCATCACACCCACCCGACCAACCAAACACCCATCCATCCATCCATCCATCACACCCACCCGACCAACCAAACACCCATCCATCCATCCATCCATCACACCCAACCAACCAACCAAACACCCATCCATCCATCACACCACGCACCCAACCAAACACCCATCCATCCATCCATCCATCCATCAATCACACCCACCCAACCAAACACCCATCCATCCATCCATCCATCCATCCATCCATCACACCCACCCAACCAACCAA